>NC_092090.1:91383036-91485536 GCF_045679555.1 Salvelinus alpinus
GTAACACACACACACACACACATAACCCCTGACCTTTGCCCTGTGCCCTCTCCCCAGGGCCTGTACGTGTTTGCTGTGTACTTCCTGATGCACAACCAGCTATGTTGGCCAGCCAAGGCTAGCTACACGGTGGAGATGAACGGCCAGGGCAGTCCAGACTCCGCCTACCAGGGAGGGGGTGCCGCCACCATAGGGGGGGAGATCAACAAGTCCACCCAGAACCTCATCAGAACCATGGAGGAGGTAACACACATGCAGTCTCTCTCTGCCATCGTTCCCTCCCTCACTGCCCCAAACTATGGAGAAAAATGGATAAGAAATACTGAGAAGCCCTGTTCAAGCCCTACAAGCCCGAGGCTGACTGACTGACTAGCTGACTGACTAGCTGACTGACTAGCTGACTGGCTGGCTGACCACTGTTACCAAAGCTCTGAGTCTGCTTCACCCTTACCTCCCATACCCCTTTGTCCCCTGCCCAGTGTAGGGGAGACAGAGGGGGGGCAGATTTTATGTAATTTATCCTGGGAACACTCAGTCCCTTTTCTGCCAAAGTAGGAATCCACTAATCCTGTTTTTTTTCATAAGAACACAAACGTTGTGATTTGGAACCTTGGGGTCCATCCCAGCAGCAGAGCGGAGGGAGCTGGAGAGAAAAGAGAGAAAATTGAGAGGTGGAAAGGAAAGAGAGGGGCGAGAGAGGTGGAGGGGATTGGTACATGGGACGCATCTCGTCAACCCACTTCAGAGCGGATATGACAAATCCACTGGAGCCTGGCGGTGCCTAATTCACCAAGCTCTAGACACTCTGTACCCATTATAGGCAATTACGCCGTGCTGTCTGTCATTACAGGCCTGTTCAGATAGGCTAGTACACCCGCTGTCTGTCTGGCTGTTGATGATATGTTGTTCATTTCAATCAGCTATGTAGTGCTAGGGCAAAAACTGAAATGTGCAGCCCTTTAGGGTCCCCAGGACCAGATGAAGAAACAATGAGATAAGCTATTACACCTGCCTGCCTGTCTGCCTGTGTCTGTCTTTCTGCATGTCTGTCTGTCTGCCTGTGTCTAACTGTCTGCCTGTGTCTGTCTTTCTGCCTGTCTGTCTGTGTCTAACTGTATGCCTGTTTTTGTCTAACTGTATACCTGTCTGTCTGCCTGTGTCTAACTGTATGCCTGTTTTTGTCTAACTGTATACCTGTCTGTCTGCCTGTGTCTAACTGCCTGTCTAGCTAGTTGTCCGTGAGGGTGCTGAACTCTCTTTCCATCACTACTCTTGTAGACATTTAGTGATTATCCCCAGGTTCTCTCTCTCTCTGTGTCTCTGTGTCTCTGTCTCTCTCTGTGTCTCTGTCTCTCTCTGTGTCTCTCTCTCTCTCTCTGTGTCTCTCTCTCTCTCTCTGTGTCTCTGTCTCTCTCTGTGTCTCTCTCTCTCTCTCTGTGTCTCTGTCTCTCTCTGTGTCTCTGTCTCTCTCTGTGTCTCTCTCTCTCTGTGTCTCTGTCTCTCTCTGTGTCTCTGTCTCTCTCTCTTTGTCTCTCTGTCTCTCTGTGTCTCTCTCTGTCTTTCTCTCTGTGTCTCTCTCTGTCTCATATTCATCAGCAGCAGGCTCAGAGCCTGATTTTGTATGAGGCGCACGTGACCCCTCATCCTGCATTAACCCTTTGGGGAGCTTGGGCAACAAACTCTGTGTGACCCTCCATGTCTCAGACGTGATTACACGGCTCACAGGCCCATTCTCTGCTACCCAGAGCGGACTTGGTGCCAGAATAGGCCTGGTGTGTGTCATTGCATTAATCATGGAGATTTAGTTGACCCATTTACACGCTCATCTCTGGTTAGTGTTGTCTATGGAACGCCTTGAGGACAAGCACTTAGCCATCCAAACACTCTAAATGTTAGCTCAGAAAAGGCACTGTAGAAATGGAACCCTGACATATTTTAGGCTCTGTCATTTCAACTTGTTGGAATTTGTTGGAGTGGCTGTCTTTGATAATACCATATTCAGTCTGTAAACGTGTGTGTCTGCGCGTTTCTGCGGCTGTGTGTGCTTGCGTGCGTGTGTGGCAGGTGTCCGCAGACTGGGAGCGTGCGTCTCTGCGTCCGGACAGCCAGCCCAGCAGTGTGTTTAAGCAGAGCCCTCAGGGCGGAGCCTACACCACCAACGGAGGTTTCATCAACACCAACCTAGTGGCCGACCATGAGTCCCAGGACTTTGATGACCTCATATTTGCCTTAAAAACTGGTAAGAATCATCGCTGAGTCCCACACGGCACCCTATTTCCTATATAAAGCACTACTTTTTATCAAAGTTTTTTAATATTTGGGATTTGGACGTTTACACAGATAAACAGGTAGTGAGCAAAACACAAACTGAACCCTTACCACATCAATCCCAACCCCCTATATAGTGCACTACTTTTGACGAAGGCCCATAGGGCACTTTGTAAGGAATACTGTAACATTTGGGACCGTGCCTATTGCTAATCCTGCACACGTATTCCTCATCAGCCATCAATATGAAGCCAATAACTAGAGTCCAGAGTTATTCCTGGTCAGGTCACATGCTCAGGAAAAACTCCTTGTCCTACTCCTCAACACCATAATGGTGTCATGGGAGAAGTGAAAAATGCAATGACTCACTATAAATACAAATCACATCTTATACCCTCGTAGGCTAAAGTTCCAATGACTCAGTATACATCATTTTTTACATTTTACAGTTTAGTCATTGACCCCACGCTCTTATCCAGAGCAACTTACAGTCAGTGCATTCATCTTAAGTTTGCTAGGTGGGAGTCGGATAACCACATATCACAGTCATAGCAAGTATACGTTTCCTCAATAAAGTAGCTATCAGCTGGGTCAGAGCTAGTAAGGGGGAAATAAGTCAAGTGTTAGTTTACAAAAGGCCTTTTTGGGGGGGTCGGTGTGAGGAGGGGGTGTGAGGGAGGGGGGTGCTGTGGGATTATTTAAGATACTCTTTGAAGATGTAGGGTTTCAGATGTTTTCAGAAGATGGGCAGGGACTCTGCTGTCCTAGCTTCAGAGGGAAGCTGGTTCCACGTTTGGGGTGCCAGGACAGCGAAAAGCTATGCCTGGGATGAGCTGGAGCTGCCCTTCTGTAGGGGTGGGAGTGCCAAGAGACCAGAGATGGCAGAATGGAGGGCTCGGGTTGGGGGTGTAGGGTTTGAGCAAAGCTTGAAGGTGGGGAGGGGCAGTTACTCTTGCTGCTCCATATGGGAAAACTTGGAAGAACATACAAATCTTATTCCCTCGTAGACTAAAGTTCCAATTTGTACTTGAGCGTACATTCTCTATCTGGAATATGGGTGACTCACATATGGTTTTTAACCTTTGTGTGATTTTGTGTGTGTGGGCTCATGTACACGGTTGTGTGTGTGTGTGTGTGTGTGTGTGTGTGTGTGTGTGTGTGTGTGTGTGTGTGTGTGTGTGTGTGTGTGTGTGTGTGTGTGTGTGTGTGTGTGTGTGTGTGTGTGTGTGTGTGTGTGTGTGTGTGTGTGTGTGTGCTTGCATGAGTGTGTATGCATGCCTGTATTGTTTGCATGTGTGTAGCCATTACTGCTGGCCCTGCTCAATCACTCCTTTGCAGAGCTTTAATCCTGCACCCTTAGGAACCGTTTTTCCTCAGTCATCAATGTTTAATGAGATAAGGGGCTAACAGCAGACTGATATATCACCGCTCCCATTCTCAAGTCACAGAGTAATCGCTTCACGCTGCCTGAATAACAAGTGGTAGACCCAACTGAACACATGCCAAGTAGTGCTCAGTACTTTTTCTGTATGAAATATATATATAGCCCCTGGTCCAAAGTAGTGCACTATAAAGGGAATAGGGACGAAACCATAGAATGGTGATGTCATGACTCTTTCGTAGTGACCAAGCCGGCAGTGCTCTGTGAAAGAGTCATGACATGTAGCGTGACATCCTCATACAGTTTAGATGGGACGTCTCTTCGTCACACATAGCTACTACGTTCACTGTGGTTGGATTCTTTAGAGAGGACAAGTGTTAGTTTTATTAACCTTCTCTATCTCACCAATTAAGATCTCTGTTCATAGAAACACACCCCATGGAACATTTAACTTGTATACCAGTCAAGCCTGGTAGTCGTGTCCATATCATGGAAAAGGATTTGACCCTTCCTCGTGGTGGCCAGCAAAGCCCCTGATTGACCAGTCCCTGAAGGGCCCCATGCTAAACAGGGGTAAATCTGGCACTACAGTGCTAACTGGCCCCTGGGAGTGGGACCGAGAATACACACCGGTATCCACACCCATAAAAACACTTGTCCATTGCCGTGGCGATGCTAAATTTAAAGTCCCCCTGGCGGAAGCGGACTTGGAGGGAGTCAGAGGTGTTAATGAGAGTGGATTGGGTAGAGAGGGTAATGTTACCGTAAACAAAAGCCTCGGGGAGAGGAGAGCTAACCCTTCTTCTGCCGTCTGTGACGTGGATTGTGTGCGCTGTATTCTAATAGGCAGTTGTTATGGAGGATGAGTTAGCATTTCTCTGGCCTTCTCTATCACCCATCGGTACACCCCAACATTCAGCCTCAAGAGGAATACAGATATGGATGGGGTGGCATTTACATTTTAATTACCTCTCTTACTGGTCAAACGACAACCAATCAAGGTTAAACAAGATTGAAAAGCATAAAGAAAAATGTATAAACACAAATATTTGCTATTATGTCTTCATCAGAGTGCCTCCAAGACCCCCTTTGGTTGTTGTGGAACACCTGAAGCGCTCCATCTACTTACAGTATTTCCTATTTTCTTCAAGGTTAATCAGAATAGAGGGGGGGGGTGATTATTATGGGTAAAAAACAACCAATCCTGGCCACTCTTGACCCAGATAGAAAGTATGCAGACATTTTAATGGACCTGTATATTTTCATAATAGGTGCATCCCAAACAATTCCATATTCCCTTAATAGTGTACTACTTTGACGAGAGCCCCATAGGTCCTGGGGTATATATAGGGAATACGGTTCCATTTTAGACACTCCATTGTTCATGCCTTTACCTTTGGTAATGTTGAAAATGCTATTTTATGTAAAGTGTTGATTTAGCTGTTGATTATTGATCACAGTCACTTTTCACTCAGAACACTGCAGCAGGTGTTGATGTTGAAATCTTCGGTATACAAAGAACAAATGACTTGATGTTTTGTTAACGAGTTTCTAAGTTAACACTGAATGTTGTCAAACATTTATCATATCTCTGATCCACGGTGTAGTGTACAGAGAGTAGTGGATGAACGCGCACTACGCCTTGGACCAGAGATAACAACATTATTAATAAGTGATGCTTGACGTGCGCCGTCTCTGTCTCTCTCTCCCTGTCAGGATCGGGCCTTAATCTGAGCGACAACGAGTCGATCCCCGGGAGCCATGACGATGGGAGTACGGCCCCGTCTCAGATAGTAGAACTAAGACGTATCCCCATCGCAGACACACACCTCTAACCTCACACGTTTTTATACCACAGAGAACAACACAAGTGTTTTTATATTTCTACTGCCTTTGCACTAAAACATCACGGTTTTTTTAATAGAGTAGTTTTGGTTTTTCGTCAGTTGTTTGATGTCATGAAAGCCGGTGATGTTTTGGTCTGTTTTTATATGAATATATCAATGTGTTACTAAATGAATGTGTAAAGGTTCTCGACAGAGTTTTTTAAGCTGATTTGATCTTTCCTGGGTGTAAATTCTTTTGTATAGTTTTTAGGACAAAAGCCAGCACCCTCAAACCTGCTGCTAAGGTTTCTGTAACATTGTTAATAAATATTTCAACAGATATTTTACATCGGGCTGTCTTTATTCAATTGTGATTGGGTTTAGAGTGGCCGGCAGCAGTCTATGGTAAATGTCAGCAGTCAAACATAAAGAGAGGTGAACTTGTGTGAGAGTTGCGTAACGCAGGATGTGGAATTGCTGAGTGGCTGTGGGGTCACGCAGTCTCATGGGGCAATTTCACAAACTTGTTCTACACGTTCTGAGAATTCTGGTCCATGGAAAGGTCTGAATATTTCTGCTTGTGTCTGCAGGAGGCGGAGGGACTATGAACTATAGATGAGATAATACCTAATCATAAAACCTGTCAATCTACTGTAAATGTTCAGAATACAAGGTCAAACACAGTATTCATGGGTTGCACGTTACGTTAAGTTCTATGTCAGCTGACGGTCTACTCAATGCATTCTCAATTAGCGCTGATGAAAATGACCATAAATAAGAATGAAACTGAGGAATTGAATGACCAAAAGTGGTGTAAGACAATAGAGAGTTTGTGTAGTTAACAGCCATTGAATAAAGATCGGGTTTGGATAATAAGTAAAGGAGTTCCACAGTCTTAGGCCGAAACAGAAGGAACAGCCTCACCAAGCTGGAGCACTGGTGCCAACCCGGCATCAGGGGCCTGTTCAGAAGCGTGCAACGTTGAAGAACGGTCAGATAGAAATCAATTGCGCAGAACAAATAGAATTGTCTGTCAAGTTGAATAGGGGATCGAATCGGCTCTATTCATTACATTTCTATCTGCAACTTTCTGATGGTATCACCTTACTGAATATACGCCAGGTTTCTGTATTAATTACATCTGAAAGGAAACACCTATGTGTCAGGAAAGTTGTATATCAATAGAGTGTAATAAAAATGCATAGGTCTTCGTGTGGGCGAGACATTCCTTTATGACAAAAGTTAAGATCACAAATTATTACCCAGACTGACATTACCCAGACTTATTAGGATGAAGGAAAGACCCAGATGCAGACAACGTCGAATTAACAGGGGCAGGCAATAGACAGGTCAAGGCAGGCAGGGGTCAGTAAACCAGAAGTGGGGCAACGGTACAGGTCGGCAGACAGGTTCAGGGACAGGGGCATGCAGATTGGCCAGGCTCAGGGGCAGGGGCAGGCAGAGTGGCCAGGCAGGCAGGCAGGCTCAGGGGCAGGGGCAGGCAGAGTGGTCAGGCAGACAGGCTCAGAGTCAGGACAGGCAAGGTTCAAAACCAGGAGGGTGAGAAAAAGAGAGACTGGGGAAAACCAGGAGCTGATAACAAAAATGCTCGTTGACTTGACAAACAAGACAAACTGGCAACAGACAAACAGAGAACACAGGTATAAATACACAGGGGATAATGGGGAAGATGGGCTACACCTGGAGGGGTTGGAGACAAAGACAGGCGAAACAGATCAGGGTGTGACAAGACTGACATTACCCAGACTGACATTACCCAGACTGACATTACCCAGACTGACATTACCCAGACTGACATTACCCAGACTGACGTTACCCAGACTGACATTACCAAATAGGTAAAGTGTTTGATCTGCGAAATGAGAGCCAGCGATCTGTGTGTCTGTGTGCCTGAGTGTATGTGTGTGGGTGTGCTTTGAACTGACCTCTGACCTCGTAAATTGCTAGACCTGGTTAACGGATAGAACATTTTTAGCGGGGGAAAAACTGAGAGACAGAGGGAGTATTACTAGCTGAAGATGAATGTAGTCAGTTTGGATTGTTGGACACTGAGAGCACCAGCTAATGCGCTCTGCAGAGATTTCCTTCCTCTTATTTATGTAGTTAGTTTGGATTGTTGGACACTGAGAGCACCAGCTAATGGGCTCTGCAGAGATTTCCTTCCTCTTATTAATGTAGTCAGAGATTCACTTCCTCTTATTCCTTTAGTTAATACAAAAAATGTAGTACATTTCAACTCTATATCTGACATGGTGCAGATGTCTTCTTTGTTTTAAGCTCATAGCCATGTGTGTGAGGTGTATACTTGTTTAAGACTACCAACAATCACTCTGTGTGACCCTGATTTAGCCCATTGCAGTATTAAACATCTTTCACAAGTTCTCTCTCTCTTCCTCTTGGGGAAATAGGCTCAGTAACAATCCAAACTATTTTGATTAGATGCGTCCAGCCTCAACCTTTCTGTTCGTGTTCGTTTCTCTCTTCTAATACATTGATTTTGAATATTGAAATGTGCCGTGTTTATTTTGCATGTGGGTGACAAACTATAATTGCTATCCCTCCATGGCCTGGTGTAACTGACACAGGTGGAGCTGCCACAGATCTGACTGTTGGTGGTCTGTCTGTGTTCCTGGGGGATGTCCAGCAACACAATCACCAGCCAACACTTGTCCTCAGCTACTTATGTCAGGAGTTATGAGGGGAGCTGCAGCAGAAATAGATCTTTAGGCTCTTTCCCTTCTCAAAAAGTGAAAGGAGGAAATATGTCTACGATTGGCTCTGAGGAGGATCATCTGATATGGCTGACGGCAGCACATAAATACATAATAAGATGTTTTATTGTCACATACACCAGATACTGTCGGTGCAGTGAAATGTGTTGTTTTACAGGGTCATGAAAAGCTGAACAACGTGCTCGACTCCAGTCTAACGTTTGGACACACCTACTCATTCAAGGGTTTTTCTTTATGTTTTACTATTTTCTACCTTGTAGAATAATAGTGAAGACATCAACACTATGAAATAACACGTATGGAATCATCTAGTAACCAAAAAAGTATTTTTTGAGATTCTTCAAAGTAGCCACTCTTTGCCTTGATGACAGCTTTGCATACTCTTGGCATTCTCTCAACCAGCTGGAATACTTTTCTAATCGTCTTGAAGGAGTTCTCACATATGCTGAGCACTTGTTGGCTGCTTTTTCTTCACTCTGTGGCCCAACTCATCCCAAATCATCTCAATTGTGTTGATGTCGGGGGATTATGGAGGCCAGGTCATCTGATGCAGCACTCCATCACTCTCCTTCTTGGTCAAAATGCCCTTACACAGCCTGGAGGTGTGTTGGTACATTGTCCTGTTGAAAGACAAATGATACTCCCACTAAGCACAACCCAGATGGGACAGCGTAGCGCTGCAGAATGCTGTGGTAGACATGCTGGTTGTGTGCCTTGAATTTGAAATAAATCACTGACAGTGTCACCAGCAAAGCATCCCAACACCATCACACCTCCTCCTCCATGCTTCACGGTGGGAATCACACATGTGGTGATCATCCGTTCACCTACTCTGCGCTTCACAAAGATAAATTTGGACTCATCAGACCAAAAGACAGATATACACCGGTCTATTATTGCTTGTGTTTCTTGGCCCAAACAAGTCTCTTCTTCTTGTTGGTGACCTTTAGCAGTGGTTTCTTTACGGAAATTCGGCCATGAAGGCCTGATTCACGTAGTCTCCTCTGAACAGTTGATGTTGAGATGTGTCTGTTACTTGAACGCTGTGAAGCATTTATTTGAGCTGAAATTTCTGAGGCTGGTAACTCTAATGAACTTATCCTCTGCAGCAGAGTTATCTATGTGTCTTCCTTTCCTGTGGCAGTCCTCATGAGAGCCAGTTTCATCATGGCGCTTGATGGATTTTGCTACTGCACTTGAATAAACTTTCAGAGTTCTTGAAATATTCAGGATTGACAGACTTTCATGTCTTAAAGTAATGATGGACTGTATTTTCTCTTTGCCTATTTGAGCTGTACTTGCCATAATATGGACTTGGTCTTTTACCAAATAGGGCTATCTTCTGTATACCACCACATACAAACACAGAACATACAAACACAACATACAAACACAACATACAAACACCATAACATACAAACACAACATAACATACAAACACAACATAACATACAAACACAACATAACATACACACACCATAACATACACACACCATAACATACAAACACCATAACATACACACACCATAACATACAAACACCATAACATACAAACATCATAACATACACACACCATAACACACACACACCATAACACACACACACCATAACACACACACACCATAACATACACACACACCATAACACACACCATAACACACACACACCATAACATACACACACCATAACATACACACACCATAACATACACACACCATAACATACACCATAACATACACACACCATAACATACACACACCATAACATACACACACCATAACATACACACACCATAACATACACACACCATAACATACACACACCATAACATACACACACCATAACATACACACACCATAACATACACACACCATAACATACACACACCATAACATACACACACCATAACATACACACACCATAACATACAACCACCATAACATACACACACCAATACATACAACCACCAATACATACAACCACCAATACATACAACCACCAATACATACAACCACCAATACATACAACCACCAATACATACAACCACCAACACATACAACCACCAATACATACAACCACCAATACATACAACATAACATACAACCACCAATACATACAACCACCAATACATACAACCACCAATACATACAACCACCAATACATACAACCACCAACACATACAACATAACATACAACCACCAATACATACAACCACCAACACATACAACATAACATACAACCACCAATACATACAACCACCAATACATACAACCACCAATACATACAACCACCAATACATACAACCACCAATACATACAACCACCAACACATACAACATAACATACAACCACCAACACATACAACATAACATACAACCACCAATACATACAACCACCAACACATACAACATAACATACAACCACCAATACATACAACATACAACCACCAATACATACAACATAACATACAACCACCAATACATACAACATAACATACAACCACCAATACATACAACATAACATACAACCACCAATACATACAACCACCAATACATACAACATAACATACAACCACCAATACATACAACATAACATACAACCACCAATACATACAACATAACATACAACCACCAATACATACAACATAACACCAATACATACAACATACAAAGCACCAATACATACAACATACAAAGCACCAATACACACCATAACATACAAAGCACCAATACACACCATAACATACAAAGCACCAATACACACCATAACATACAAAGCACCAATACATACAAAGCACCAATACACACCATAACATACAAAGCACCAATACACACCATAACATACAAAGCACCAATACACACCATAACATACAAAGCACCAATACACACCATAACATACAAAGCACCAATACACACCATAACATACAAAGCACCAATACACACCATAACATGCAAAGCACCAATACACACCATAACATACAAAGCACCAATACATACAACGATCACCGACAAGGACAAGAGGGGAAACAGAGGGTTAAATACACAACATGTAATTGATGGGATTGGAACCAGGTGGTCCCGTGTGGCTCAGTTGGTAGAGCATGGCGCTTGCAATGCCAGGGTTGTGGGTTCATTCCCCACGGGGGGACCAGGATGAATATGTATGAACTTTCCAATTTGTAAGTCGCTCTGGATAAGAGCGTCTGCTAAATGACTTAAATGTAAAATGTAAATGTAAGACAAGACAAAACCAATGAAAAATGGATCAGTGATGGCTAGAAGATCGGTGACGTCGACCACCGCACACCTCTCGAACAAGGAGAGGGGCCGACTTCGGCGGAAGTCGTGACAATACAGTATAAAACATTGACTGTCATGCCCTGACCATAGTTTGCATTGTTTGTTTCTATGTTTTGTTTGGTCAGGGTGTGATATGAGTGGGCATTCTATGTTGTATGTCTAGTTTGTCTGTTTCTATGTGTTTGGCCTGATATGGTTCTCAATCAGAGGCAGGTGTTTCTCGTTGTCTCTGATTGGGAACCATATTTAGGTAGCCTGTTTTGTATTGTGGGTTGTGGGTGATTGTTCCTGTTCCTGTGTTTTGTGGTCACGTTACGGGACTGTGTTGTCGTCGTTGGTTTATTGTTTTGGTTCTTGTTCAAGTATTCTATTAAAATTAATACTCACCACGCTGCATCTTGGTCCTCCTCTCTTTCGCCCGACGAAGATCGTGACATTGACATTGTATTCCCTTTGAACTTTGTTGTGCTTTTAAATGGTTGAATGCGCAATGATAACACATTTAGATGACAACTAAACCAAAAATCTGACATTGTTTTTCCATTGGAATTTGGTTGTGATTTTAGATAGCTGAAAGCACAGAGATAAAACAGTGAGAATTCAACAAACTTCTGGCTGTCTTTTTGAGATGGTGAATAAAGGTTGAAATGTTATTGATCAACGTTTCAACCAAACATTACCTATATGTCAACGTTGAAATGATGTGGTGTGCCCAGTGGATAGTTATCTTTTCACGGTGCCATTTAGAATTCGATTGTGACGGCCTGCCCCTGATTACGGAGGTAAACAGTTGATTCAAGTCAGTTGACGTTTTATTTCCCTTGTGAATGATACAATTCAGTGAAAATAAATCATATCAAAATGGTGGAGGAACAACTAAAGAGACAGACGATACTCAGTTACATAATCTCCCATTAGGCAAGATTATGGCAAAACTTGAATTTGGGCCGGCATTTTAGAAATTTTGCTGCTCCTGATTGGCTACTACGCTGCCTGCGGTGCCCCAGCCACCAGCTCATAGTGGTTGCTGCAGTTCCCACCCCCACCCCATTCCTGCTTCTCCCGAAGTTCACTCCCACTATCCTTGGTAGCTAGTGTGATATGTGTGTGTTTTTACGGGATTATCTAATTGTGAAAAATGAATAAAAATTAATCTGCCAATGAAACTATTGTTGTGTTTTTTAATGTTTGTGTGATGAAGAGGATTAGTGATTAAGGCAGTACATAGCCTAGCGGGGATAGGAAGGGGGAGGCAGAACGTCCAGGGCCGGCCCTGCTCAGTTACCAAGCACATCACAGTATCTTGATGAATACAACAAGCATATAGAATCAGGCTAAAGCGTTAAATCGTCTTTCAGAGAAACTGTTGTATAAGCACCACACTTTCCTCTCAAGTTTACGACACGTCGTTCTCTTGTGAAAACATTCGGTCTAACGTCTATGATTTGTGCTTCTGTTACGTGACCCCCGCATATTACACACAGGCCCTTTGATATCTATAGCATTCCCCGTGTTTCTTCTTTCTCAGAAACTGACCCCAAATCAAACTCAGTGGGAGTCAGAGTCAGCGCTGTGTGAATTTATGGACACAAGGCTTTACAAGCCCACTGTGGAGGGAAGGGACCTGCGCAGGATGAGTACCTAGGGCGGTGGGAGATGAGTGGGTCTCTGTGTCTGTGGTGTGCCTGTGTGTCTGCTCTCCCTAAGTGATTGATTTGTTCTCCATAAAGCAGGGCTCTGGCAGGGCTAGATCATGCCTGGTTGATTGATGCGTTCTGCATAAAGCAGGGCTCTGGCAGGGCTAGATCATGCCTGGTTGATTGATGTGTTCTGCATAAAGCAGGGCTCTGGCAGGGCTAGATCATGCCTGGTTGATTGATGTGTTCTGCATAAAGCAGGGCTCTGGCAGGGCTAGATCATGCCTGGTTGATTGATGTGTTCTGCATAAAGCAGGGCTCTGGCAGGGCTAGATCATGCCTGGTTGATTGATGTGTTCTGCAGGGCTCTGGCAGGGCTAGATCATGCGTGGTTGATTGATGTGTTCTACATGAAGCAGGGCTCTGGCAGGGCTAGACCATCACAGGCTGGACCACTACATTTGTCCTCACAGCACTGTCACAGTCACATGGCACTGGCTTAGGAGTAGGTTAGTGGTGGGGGCAGGGCAGGATGTGAGGGGGAAGAGTGCACAGTCACAAGCCAATGGCTTTGAACCCTGTTGAGGGAACAGGTTAGTGGTGGGGGCAGGGCAGGATGTGAGGGGGAAGAGTGCACAGTCACAAGCCAATGGCTTTGAACCCTGTTGAGGGAACAGGTTAGTGGTGGTGGCAGCGCAGGATGTGAGGGGGAAGAGTGAGTCCAAATGAAGAGCATAGCAATGTGAAATGACTGTGCTGTGTAGAGTACTGTTCTATCTGTAACATCATCTCCTCTACTGCTAGGGGGATACTTCTGGGCCTGGGGTCAATCACTTTGGCCCTCCAGGACTATAGTTATCACAGTTATCCACTAGGGGTTATATTCAATCCGTAGTGCTGAAGATCCACTTTGTAGCGCAATTGAGAATTAAAGGCATTCAAGGTAAACGCTGCATATGACGGCACAATCGTAAATTATCTTTCAATTTTTACGCGGATCTTCTGGGACACTTCCACGATACGGATTGAAACCAGCCCTAGGTCTGATTAAGTATGTACCAGACAAGTCAACATGGCCTGTCATGCACAGAATGGGAGGGTGAGGGTGGGTGAGCAGCAGAGGGGTCTCAGTGAGCACTGGAGGACTAGGGTGTTCGGGGGGGTCCCCAGAGGAGAGGCTATGGGACAGAGGGGGGACGGGGGGACGGGTCTCCAGAGGAAATGCTGTGGGACAGGGACAGGGGGCGTTTCCAGAGGAGAGGCTGTGGGACGGAGGGGGGACGGGGGGAATGGGGGGGCGGGTCTCCAGAGGAAAGGCTGTGGGACAGGGACAGGGGGGGTTTCCAGAGGAGAGGCTGTGGGACGGAGGGGGGACGGGGGGAATGGGGGGGCGGGTCTCCAGAGGAAAGGCTGTGGGACAGGGAGGGTTGCCAAAGGAGGGGCTGTGGGACGGGGGCGTTGCCATAGGAGGGGCTGTGGAACAGGGAGGAAACTGTTGCCCAGTGCTTACAGAGAGGGGGAGGGAGGTTGGAGGGTCTGGCTAGATAGCAGGTTAGAAGAGAATAGGACAGGTAACAGAAGATTGGATATACTGTAGGTCAGGCTATGATTAGCTGGTTCAGTAAAGATACAGCTGCTCTATCAGGTGTGAAGTGGCCAGTAAATTTACAGTAAGACACTGACATATATTCAGGAGTGGCCTAAACGTCCTGTAGATTTAAATGTTTGATCAACTTTTTATTGAATCTGAACAAGAGCGGCCAGTGAGGAGAGGACTAAATAACTTGGACTTGTTTGACTTAAGGTCAGGTTAAAATGCTAGCTAATAACAAACAGGCCATTTAGATACCACCTGGGCAGATGCATGTCATTTTCCGTATGGCCAGACAGTTGACCCTGTTTTTATGTCAAGCTGATGACACCTCAGTCTGATAACATGAGCTTTTGGCATTCCATCCCCTCCCTCAAAGGTCAAAGGGCTTTTAGTATGATGCCTTAGTGAGGGCCAGCTTGAACGCCTGTGAACGTCTTGAACAGCAGTTAAACATAATCCTGTTAAAGGGGTCGGGGGGGTTGGAGGAATCTAGCCGAAGTTACTGGGTCATATGACGTGCGAAAGCCTCTGTTGTTCACCCCGCCCCTCCTGTCTGGTTGGCAGAACCCTACAGCTGTGTATGACAGGGACTGGTTAAACCCTACAGCTGTGTGTGACAGGGACTGGTTAAACCCACAGCTGTGTGTGACAGGGACTGGTTAAACCCACAGCTGTGTGTGACAGGGACTGGTTAAACCCACAGCTGTGTGTGACAGGGACTGGTTAAACCCTACAGCTGTGTGTGACAGGGACTGGTTAAACCCACAGCTGTGTGTGACAGGGACTGGTTAAACCCACAGCTGTGTGTGACAGGGACTGGTTAAACCCACAGCTGTGTGTGACAGGGACTTCTTAAACCCTGCAGCTGTGTGTGACAGGGACTGGTTAAACCCACAGCTGTGTGTGACAGGGACTGGTTAAACCCACAGCTGTGTGTGACAGGGACTGGTTAAACCCTACAGCTGTGTGTGACAGGGACTGGTTAAACCCTACAGCTGTGTGTGACAGGGACTGGTTAAACCCTCGTTCACACAGGAAGCCAGCGCCCTGCACTGACCGCTTGCCACTTATTTTGAACCCCTCCACAGACTGGGAATAGAGGCTTGGTTTGGCGGGCCTACAGTGGGACTTGTTTTCCTTAGCTTTGAGCCTGAAGGAGTTTAGTGCACCACTACCTCACATGGCTGTCTATAAGCAGTCGTGTTTAGTGCTCCCTGTTCTCTTTGTGAGATTATCATCACTGCTTAAGGCTAATCATTATGAATAGACTGTATATTTCCAATGTGGCAGGACAGTGTATGTATGTCTCACTGCTATCATAGAGGACTGAACTGGTCTTACAACACACCATCTTGTATAACTGTGTCCTGCTCATCTCTCTGTGTGTGTGTGTGTGTGTGTGTGTGTGTGTGTGTGTGTGTGTGTGTGTGTGTGTGTGTGTGTGTGTGTGTGTGTGTGTGTGTGTGTGTGTGTGTGTGTGTGTGTGCGTGCGTGCGTGTGCAGCAGAGTAGCAGGTGACGTGCAGAGGCCTGAAAAAGCATTCTAACCCCACCAGCTATCTGAGCCAAGGAGTACACTGAGCCTCTATATCACTTCCCACTCTCTCTCTCCCTGGCTGTGGTCATTGAGCCAGTCTCAACCAGTTTTGTTCATCATTCGCCACTTCTGCTGCCCTCATGAAGGAGAGCCACGCCTTCTGTAACAGAGCTAATAACATGGACGAGGAGAGACCCTGAGCAGGCCGCTCTGGGTTCACGTCTCCCTGAGACACTGTCAATGAGGAGTGCTTGCAGGGTCACTTCAGAGATGAGCAATGGGGCAGGCAGGGATGAGGACAGGGGCTGAATATCGTTCACATATCCTGTTAGCTCCTTGGTTGGACTGCGAGGTAGAGTCACTCTCGATGAGACAGAGGAACAGACAGTAGTGTTTAGCATCACTCTGGGGGATGTGATCACTCTCGGCCCAGTGATCACAGTGGGTCAGACTGGCACCTCGGCCCAGTGATCACAGTGGGTCAGACTGGCACCTCGGCCCAGTGATCACAGTGGGTCAGACTGGCACCTCGGCCCAGTGATCACAGTGGGTCAGACTGACACCTCGACCCAGTGATCACAGTGGGTAAGTCACATAGCTGGAGTAGACTGGACTGTATGGAGGATGGAGAGACCATAGCAGAGAAATGGACAGATGACTTCACAGATGAACAAAGATATACACTGAGTGTACCAATTGAGTTGCACCCCCCAGCCCCCTTTTACCCTCAGAACAGCCTCAATTCGTCGGGGCATGGACTCTTCAAGGAGTCAAAGTGTTCGACAGGGATGCCGGCCCATGTTGACTCCAATGTTTCCCACAGTTGTGTCAAATTGTCTGGATGTCCTTTGGGTGGTGGACCATTCTTGATACACATGGGAAGTGGATTTAACAAGTGACATAAATAATGGATCATATCTTTCACCTGGATTCACCTGGTCATGGAAAGAGCAGGTGTTCTTAATGTTTTGTATACTCAGTGTAAGTATTGGAGAGAGAGAGACTTAAGCCCCCCACTCCTACCCCCTTTTCCTTCGACTCCGCCTTTCTCTGGACATGAGGCGGCTCTCACGCTTCACTACTAACATTATTCTAGCCATCTCCAAATCCTTGTTTAATCAGTGGGTTAGAGCCTGCAAACTAAAGCTTAGTACAAGAAGAACCTCTGCAGTTTGCCCCAATGACCTCTCCCTCCCTGTCTTTCTCTCTCCCTATAGGCCTCTGTGGGACAAAGATAGAGAGTGACTCAATTATAGAACAAGAGAATACAGAAAACTGAAGGAGCGTGCTTCCTGTTAGGATTTGGCACATGGGCAAGAAGAGAGAGAAGGTAAAAAAGTATTAATGTGCATAAATGTAACGACCGTCGTCGGGAGAAGGAGAGGAGGACCAAGGTGCAGCGTGGTAAGTGTCCATTATTTTAATAAACAACTGAACAAAACAACAAAAACGACAAACGAACAGTCCTGTAAGGTGACGAAAAACAGAAAATAATCACCCACAACTCAAAGTGGGAAAACAGGCTACCTAAATATGGTTCTCAATCAGAGACAACGATAGACAGCTGCCTCTGATTGAGAAGCACACACGGCCAAACACAAAGTAATAGACAACATAGAACACCAGACATAGAATTCCCACCCAAACTCACGCCCTGACCAACCAAAATAGAGACATAAAAATGATCTCTACGGCCAGGGCGTGACAATAAATCATATTCCCCCTAAATTTTCTGGAGCTAAACATTTAATTAAAACAGTTGTCTAACATTTCATTAAAACAGTTGTATAACATTTAATTGAAACAGTTGTATAACATTGGCCTTTTGCCCAGAATTGGAAGACATCTCAAATGTGATCACCATTTCAACCTCTCTAATTTTGTTTATGGTTTTGATCCCCTGGTGGCTTTCGTCAAACTGTCATCTACTCACAACCGAGGCTGTTGCTGAGAGATGATCAGAAACATAATCCAAAAACGTATGTAGCAGGTCCAGTCCTGGGGGATTGTTGTGCAACTCCTGCCTGCTCCATCCTCTAGGCTCCTCTCATGGCCTGACCAAATGTCAACTGAGGTGACCATAATGTTTACTGCTAGGTGTGGGCTGTGGAATTCAAACCGGACAGAACTACATTCGGGGTGGGGATGTGGTGCCAGGAAAATTCTGGAACATGAAACCGACATCGAGATACCTGGCATCACAACTAGGGCAACATATAATGTGAGCAGGGCATTGCAATACACATGTTTAGAGGTATTTATACATTTATTTTGTTGTGGCATGTCTTGGGCATTCTCCGTTGTAGCTCTGACCCATCTGTTAAGTAAGGTGAAATAGTGAGGGCCCTAACTCTTTTACTGCAACGTGTTTGTAATCAATGGTGCTTTCCAAGAATCAAAATATATTATATTACCAATCACACACACACTATTGTGTCCTTTATGGTTGTGTCTGTTGTGCCCTTTATTGTTTCTGTAAGACATCACTTGTCTATTGTTCTGAGGCCATTCAGTACAGAGACCTTTTTATGATCCTCTGATAAACTGTGGCTCCACTCTCAGGACTGTTTCTTAAAGGTCATTCAGTCTCTCCACTGTGCCTTAATGAAAACCCACCTAGAGGAACTGGCAAACAGCATGGCCAGTGGACCCACTCCTCAACATTTTTTAAAATCTTTTGCATGTCGCCAGGGTAAAGGCCACTTGTCTGATCACATCCAGTCAATAAAGGACCCAATCTGGCATTCAGAGGTAGGTCCTGGGTAAGCAATCAAATAATGTCTGCACAACTTTGAAATTGTCTCTCTGGTTCCATTCTTCACTTTTCATGTCAGTCTTTATTTAGGATATCAACAGACAGTGTCCCTGTCCTGTTTCCAGCGAGGCCAGCGAGCTGAGTTCACTGCCCCATAAAGGCTGCTAAGTGCCTGACAGAGCAGGATACATTATCCACCGAGTGTGTACAAACTGAGAGCAAAATGTTAGGAGAAAATATGTCCTAAATACCCCCTCAGCCTTTGGCAGAAGCAATCTTTTTAAGGATGTGTTTCTATATTTTTATGATAGATAAAATAAAAGTGATGGAGGATTGTCATAGCTTGGGATTTAGTAGAGAAAAGAAAAGTATATTTTTGGACGATCAAACTGCGGGGACTGTGCTTCAGTATTGACAGGATTGATTTGAATGGGTTTATTATTGAGGAGTTTACTGAGTAGTGTACATAAAATATGCCTTTCCTGACTAATTCTTGGCCAGAAGAAATCTGTAAAGTCATAGTTATCAGTGTGTGGCGATAGTGTGCAGCAGTGGTATAAAGTACTTCAGTAAAAATATCTTAAGTAGTTTTTGGGGGTATCTGTACTTTACTGTTTATATGTTTGACTACTTTTACTTTTACTTCGCTACATTCCTGAAGAAAATAATGTACTTTTTACCCCATACATTTTCCCTGACACCCAAAAGTACTCGTTACATTTTGAATTCTTAGCAGGATAGGAAAATTGTCTAATTCACGCACTTAAAGAGAAAATCGCTGGTCATCCCTACTGCATCTGATCTGGCGGACTTGCTAAACACAAATGCTTTATTTGTAAGTTATGTCTGAGTGTTGGAGTGTGCCCGTGTGTGTGTTAGGTTACACCATACTAAAACAGAGTGTTAGGTTATACTATACTAAAACAGTGTTAGGTTACACCATACTAAAACAGAGTGTTAGGTTATACCATACTAAAACAGAGTGTTAGGTTATACTATACTAAAACAGTGTTAGGTTACACCATACTAAAACAGAGTGTTAGGTTATACTATACTAAAACAGTGTTAGGTTATACTATACTAAAACAGAGTGTTAGGTTATACTATACTAAAAGAGTGTTAGGTTATACTATACTAAAACAGAGTGTTAGGTTATACCATACTAAAACAGAGTGTTAGGTCATACTATACTAAAACAGTGTTAGGTTATACTATACTAAAACAGAGTGTTAGGTTATACTATACTAAAACAGAATGTTAGGTTATACTATACTAAAACAGAGTGTTAGGTTATACCATACTAAAACAGAGTGTTAGGTTATACTATACTAAAACAGAGTGTTAGGTTACACCATACTAAAACAGAGTGTTAGGTTACACCATACTAAAACAGAATGTTAGGTTATACTATACTAAAACAGTGTTAGGTTATACTATACTAAAACAGAGTGTTAGGTTATACTATACTAAAACAGAGTGTTAGGTTATACCATACTAAAACAGAGTGTTAGGTTATACTAAAACAGAGTGTTAGGTTATACTATACTAAAACAGTGTTAGGTTATATAATACTAAAACAGAGTGTTAGGTTATACCATACTAAAACAGAGTGTTAGGTTATACTAAAACAGAGTGTTAGGTTATACCATACTAAAACAGAGTGTTAGGTTATACTATACTAAAACAGAGTGTTAGGTTATACCATACTAAAACAGAGTGTTAGGTTATACCATACTAAAACAGTGTTAGGTTATACTATACTAAAACAGAGTGTTAGGTTATACCATACTAAAACAGAGTGTTAGGTTATACTATACTAAAACAGAGTGTTAGGTTATACCATACTAAAACAGAGTGTTAGGTTATACTATACTAAAACAGAGTGTTAGGTTATACTATACTAAAACAGAGTGTTAGGTTATACTATACTAAAACAGAGTGTTAGGTTATACTATACTAAAACAGAGTGTTAGGTTATACTATACTAAAACAGAGTGTTAGGTTATACCATACTAAAACAGTGTTAGGTTATACCATACTAAAACAGTGTTAGGTTATACTATACTAAAACAGAGTGTTAGGTTATACTATACTAAAACAGAGTGTTAGGTTACACCATACTAAAACAGTGTTAGGTTATACCATACTAAAACAGTGTTAGGTTATACCATACTAAAACAGTGTTAGGTTATACTATACTAAAACAGAGTGTTAGGTTACACCACACTAAAACAGAGTGTTAGGTTATACTATACTAAAACAGAGTGTTAGGTTATACCACACTAAAACAGAGTGTTAGGTTATACTATACTAAAACAGAGTGTTAGGTCATACTATACTAAAACAGAGTGTTAGGTTATACCATACTAAAACAGAGTGTTAGGTTATACCATACTAAAACAGAGTGTTAGGTTATACCACACTAAAACAGAGTGTTAGGTTATACCATACTAAAACAGAGTGTTAGGTTATACTATACTAAAACAGAGTGTTAGGTCATACTATACTAAAACAGAGTGTTAGGTTATACCATACTAAAACAGTGTTAGGTTATACTATACTAAAACAGAGTGTTAGGTTATACCATACTAAAACAGTGTTAGGTTATACTATACTAAAACAGAGTGTTAGGTCATACTATACTAAAACAGAGTGTTAGGTTATACCATACTAAAACAGTGTTAGGTTATACTATACTAAAACAGTGTTAGGTTATACCATACTAAAACAGAGTGTTAGGTTATACCATACTAAAACAGAATGTTAGGTTATACCATACTAAAACAGAGTGTTAGATCATACTATACTAAAACAGAGTGTTAGGTTATACCATACTAAAACAGTGTTAGGTTATACTATACTAAAACAGAGTGTTAGGTTATACTAAAACAGAGTGTTAGGTTATACTATACTAAAACAGAGTGTTAGGTTATACTATACTAAAACAGAGTGTTAGGTTATACTATACTAAAACAGAGTGTTAGGTCATACTATACTAAAACAGAGTGTTAGGTCATACTATACTAAAACAGAGTGTTAGGTTATACCATACTAAAACAGAATGTTAGGTTATACCATACTAAAACAGAGTGTTAGGTCATACTATACTAAAACAGAGTGTTAGGTTATACCATACTAAAACAGAGTGTTAGGTCATACTATACTAAAACAGAGTGTTAGGTTATACCATACTAAAACAGAATGTTAGGTTATACCATACTAAAACAGAATGTTAGGTTATACCATACTAAAACAGAGTGTTAGGTTACACCATACTAAAACAGAACGTTAGGTTACACCATACTAAAACAGAATGTTAGGTTATACCATACTAAAACAGAGTGTTAGGTTACACCATACTAAAACAGTGTTAGGTTATACCATACACTATACTAACATTTAATAAGGATCATACCCTTTGTTTCAATTTTCCCAAAAAATGACATACCCAAATCTAACTGCCTGTAGCTCAGGACCTGAAGCAATTATATGCGTATTCTTGATACCATTAGAAAGGAAACACTTTGAAATTTGTGGAAATGTGAAATTATTGTAGGAGAATATAACACATTAGATCTGGTAAAATATACCTCCACATGGCATTATGCCCCCCTCCACATGGCATTATGCCCCCCTCCACATGGCATTATGCCCTCCTCCACATGGCATTATGCCCCCCTCCACATGGCATTATACCCCCCTCCACATGGCATTATGCCCCCCTCCACATGGCATTATGCCCCCCTCCACATGGCATTATGCCCCCCTCCACATGGCAGTATGCCCACCTCCACATGGCATTATGCCCCCCTCCACATGGCATTATGCCCCCCTCCACATGGCATTATGCCCCCCTCCACATGGCATTATGCCCCCTCCACATGTCATTATGCCCCCCTCCACATGGCAGTATGCCCCCCTCCACATGGCAGTATGCCCACCTCCACATGGCATTATGTCCCCCTCCACATGGCATTATGCCCCCCTCCACATGGCATTATGCCCCCCTCCACATGGCATTATGCCCACCATCCACATGGCATTATGCCCCCCTCCACATGGCATTATGCCCCCCTCCACATGGCATTATGCCCCCCTCCACATGGCATTATGCCCCCCTCCACATGGCATTATGCCCCCCTCCACATGGCAGTATGCCCCCCTCCACATGGCAGTATGCCCACCTCCACATGGCATTATGTCCCCCTCCACATGGCATTATGCCCCCCTCCACATGGCATTATGCCCCCCTCCACATGGCATTATGCCCACCTCCACATGTCATTATGCCCCCCTCCACATGGCATTATGCCCCCCTCCACATGACATTATGCCCCCCTCCACATGGCATTATGCCCCCCTCCACATGGCATTATGCCCCCCTCCACATGGCATTATGCCCCCCTCCACATGGCAGTATGCCCACCTCCACATGGCAGTATGCCCCCCTCCACATGGCATTATGCCCCCCTCCACATGGCATTATGCCCCCCTCCACATGGCATTATGCCCCACCTCCACATGTCATTATGCCCCCCCTCCACATGGCATTATGCCCACCTCCACATGGCATTATGCCCCACCTCCACATGGCATTATGCCCCCCTCCACATGGCATTATGCCCCCCTCCACATGGCAGTATGCCCACCTCCACATGGCAGTATGCCCACCTCCACATGGCATTATGCCCACCTCCACATGGCATTATGCCCCCCTCCACATGGCAGTATGCCCCCCTCCACATGTCATTATGCCCACCTCCACATGGCATTATGCCCCCCTCCACATGGCATTATGCCCCACCTCCACATGGCATTATGCCCCCCTCCACATGGCATTATGCCCCCCTCCACATGGCATTATGCCCACCTCCACATGGCATTATGCCCCCCTCCACATGGCATTACGATTCAATGCAAGACTCAAGTAGAAACAATCACCTGATACCTTCCTTTATGACAATGAGAAGCATGCTGCAATCAAAATGATGACATCACTGGAATAGAAAACGGGATTAAAAAGAACGAAGTGAGCATGAGAACCGAGTCCTCGTGGCAGTCTGCCCATTGAAATCAAAACACGCTGAGGCTAAAGTTAACTTCCTTATTGTTTCTATTCGACTGTGACGCACTTTCAACAATGAGGTTGACATTTCCTTCTCAAACATAATTCACTTAGGGATTCGAATTGAGTTTACAACATTCTTTCGCACGCTTTTCCGACGCACTTCTCACTATTTGGTACTCAGATTTACTTTATTCAGTCTAGTAACGGCTCTGTGAGTGTGGCTACCTCGCACACTCTGAATACATTTCATTCAACCGCTGAAAACCCTCCCACTTGCTGGCCAACAGAGTTTTAATTCAATGGGGTTTTCAGTACATTTATCTTAAGCCATCCCTTTAAATACGGTGTACCTTTTAGATTTTGTCAACAGACCCAAGAAAACGGGTTCAGAATACTAACGATCAATGAAAGAAAGCCATCTAAATATATGCATATTCGTCTCCGTTTCAGCACCAATAGGTAGATTTACAAATACTCTGATCTTGTAGATTATTCAGATTTAGAAAAGTATTTATTAATCACAAAAAAACAGGTTTGGAGAGACCACACGAAATAAAGAAAACTGTGGTCTGATTCATTCAGAAAATTGCCACATTCTTCAACCCATGGTAATGTTGGAAGATTAGTTTACATAGAAATATAATAGGGAATATAGTGTACAATATTGCCTACACTAACCATGGAACTGTGTGATGACATGGCCAAGTATTTCGCCATTGCATCGGGTTCAAACTGTTACGGCTTGGTCTGTGCTCCCCTCCATAACGATTTAATTAACCTACATGTCTATTTATATATTATCAACTGTTACTAATGATCCTCAGCAACAACCACATGGCCGTGATGGCCTTTACGGAGGAAGCAAATGAAGGAAAACAAAACAATGTCATTAAATGGAATGATAATGTACAACACCATTCAAAAGTTTGGGGTCACTTAGAAATGTCCTTGTTTGTGAAAGAAAAGCACATTTTTTGTCCATTAAAATAACATCAAATTGATCAGAAATACAGTGTAGACATTGTTAATGTTGTAAATTACTATTGTAGCTGGAAACGGCAGATTTTTTATGGAATATCTACATAGGCGTACAAGAGGCCGATTATCAGCAACCATCACTCCTGTGTTCCAATGGCACGTTGTGTTAGCTAATCCAAGTTTATAATTTTAAAAGGCTAATTGATCATTAGAAAATCCTTTTGCAATTATGTTAGCACAGCTGAAAACTGTTGTTCTAATTAAAGAAGCAATAAACTGGCCTTCTTTGGACTAGTTGAGTATCTGGAGCATCAGCATTTTCTGGGTTCGATTACAGGCTCAAAATGGCCAGAAACAAAGAACTTTCTTCTGAAACTTGTCAGTATATTCTTGTTCTGAGAAATTAAGGCTATTCCATGCAAGAAATTGCCTAAGAAACTGAAAATCTCATACAACGCTGTGTACTACTCCCTTCACAGAACAGCGCAAACTGACTCACCATCATGGAGCTGAAAAGAGAAACGTCAGAAAATACATGTGTGCATAACGATTACCTGACAGGGCCTTGTCAAATAGGGTTAGCGTCCATACTTCGAAGAGCCGTACATCGTTTTGAATCTTAAGCTCGAGGTCGGATAAACAAACAGATTACGTCCAGCTGGGTGTAATACAATGTCAAAATACTGCCATGTTCAGTTGACTTGACCCATGCTCGAGTAGAGCCAAGAGCCGTGTTTGAGCATAGTGCATTTCTTAATCTGAATGAACCCGCCACTGTCCGTGAGATTCTATACTTCTCTTCTTCTTTCATAATCAATTATTACAAAAGACGGCTGACAGTGCAATTGATTTTCTATGTATTACATTGATGGGTTTGTTACCTCAGAGATGTAGGCACATTATAAATAGGTCATGTATCTGTCATCTATGCCAACCATGTCAGACATTATAAACACATCTTCAGAGTGAAAATATAAATGAATTCATGTAAGCAATTGCTTTGTTTGTTCTGAACCATTACAAAAGATCTGGATCATTCTTCATTTTGCTCAGTACAAAGACAGTTTGAATGAAAGGAACAACGTGTCCAGTTAGTTTTTGGGATAGTAACACCCATCCGGGATAGTAACACCCATCTGGGATAGTAACACCCGTTCGGGATAGTAACACCCATCTGGGATAGTAACTCCCATCTGGGATAGTAACACCCATCTGGGATAGTAACACCCATCTGGGATAGTAACACCCATCCGGAATAGTAACACCCATCTGGGATAGTAACACCCGTCTGGAATAGTAACACCCATCTGGAATAGTAACACCCGTTCGGGATAGTAACACCCATCTGGGATAGTAACACCCATCCGGAATAGTAACACCCATCTGGGATAGTAACACCCATCTGGGATAGTAACACCCATCTGGGATAGTAACACCCATCTGGAATAGTAACACCCATCTGGGATAGTAACACCCATCTGGGATAGTAACACCCATCTGGGATAGTAACACCCATCTGGGATAGTAACACCCATCTGGGATAGTAACACCCATCTGGAATAGTAACACCCATCTGGAATAGTAACACCCATCTGGGATAGTAACACCCATCTGGGATAGTAACACCCATCTGGAATAGTAACACCCATCTGGAATAGTAACACCCATCTGGGATAGTAACACCCATCTGGGATAGTAACTCCCATCTGGGATAGTAACACCCATCTGGGATAGTAACACCCATCTGGGATAGTAACACCCATCTGGGACAGTAACACCCATCTGGAATAGTAACACCCATCTGGGATAGTAACACCCATCTGGGATAGTAACACCCATCTGGAATAGTAACACCCATCTGGGACAGTAACACCCATCTGGGATAGTAACTCCCATCTGGGATAGTAACACCCATCTGGAATAGTAACACCCGTTCGGGATAGTAACACCCATCTGGAATAGTAACACCCATCTGGGATAGTAACACCCGTTCGGGATAGTAACACCCATCTGGAATAGTAACACCCATCTGGGATAGTAACTCCCATCTGGAATAGTAACACCCGTTCGGGATAGTAACTCCCATCTGGAATAGTAACACCCATCTGGGATAGTAACTCCCATCTGGGATAGTAACACCCATCTGGGATAGTAACACCCATCTGGGATAGTAACACCCATCTGGAATAGTAACACCCATCCGGGATAGTAACTCCCATCTGGGATAGTAACACCCGTTCGGGATAGTAACTCCCATCTGGAATAGTAACACCCATCTGGGATAGTAACTCCCATCTGGGATAGTAACTCCCATCTGGGATAGTAACACCCATCTGGAATAGTAACACCCATCCGGGATAGTAACACCCATCTGGAATAGTAACACCCATCCGGGATAGTAACTCCCATCTGGGATAGTAACTCCCATCTGGGATAGTAACACCCATCTGGGATAGTAACTCCCATCTGGGATAGTAACTCCCATCTGGGATAGTAACACCCGTTCGGGATAGTAACACCCATCCGGGATAGTAACTCCCATCTGGGATAGTAACTCCCATCTGGGATAGTAACACCCGTTCGGGATAGTAACACCCATCCGGGATAGTAACTCCCATCTGGGATAGTAACACCCGTTCGGGATAGTAACTCCCATCCGGGATAGTAACACCCATCCGGTGTATTTCATCTGATCGTTGTCCTTAGATATCATTGCTTGATTGGAAGGAATCATGCACAATAAAACACAGTTGATTCTAATCAAACATGGTCAGAGAAAACCAGGTCAATCTCTAAATAACATCCCAGTCCAATTCCCATGATGAGACAAGTTAAGTAAAGGTCCAGCATGTGGTCCATCCTAATTCAATGTGAATCAATAAAACATGTGTCACATTTGATGTTCTTCTGTGCCGTGTTGGGGGTCAGCGGCTGGTCCTGGAGAGGTGGGTCACCGTGACCTTTTAGTCCTCATGTACCAGTCTAATCTCTGTACTCCTCCACTGTAATTGACCTTTGATCTTCACAGGGGTCATGAACCCTGGAGCCCCCTGATGAGGAAAGGTAATTGAGTAACAGCAAGAAATTGCAAAGAAACTGAAGATCTCGTACAACACTGTGTACTACTCCCTTCACAGAACAGCACAAACCGGCTCTAACCAGAATAGAAAGAGGAGTGGGAGGCCCCGGTGCACAACTGAGCAACTGGCAGCTTCATTAAATAGCACCCGCAAAACACCAGTCTCAGCGTCAACAGTGAAGAGGCGACTCCGGGTTGCTGGCCTTCTAGGCAGAATTCCTCTGTCCAGTGTTTGTGTTCTTTTGCCCATCTTAATATTTTATTTTTATTGGCCAGTCTGAGATATGGCTTTTTCTTTGCAACTCTGCCTAGAAGGCCAGCATCCTGAAGTCACCTCTTCACAGTTGAAGTTGAGACTGGTGTTTTGCGGGTGCTATTTAATAAAGCTGCCAGTTGAGGACTTGTGAGGTGTCTGTTTCTCAAGCTAGACACTCTAATGTACTTGTCCTCTTGCTCAGTTGTGCACCGGAGCCTCCCACTCCTCTTTCTATTCTGGTTAGAGCCAGTTGGCGCTGTTCTGTGAAGGGAGTAGTACACAGTGTTGAACAAGATCTTCAGTTTCTTGGCAATTTCTCGCCTGGAATAGCCTTCATTTCTCAGAACAAGAATTGACTGACTGACGAGTTTCAGAAGAAAGTTATTTGTTTTTGGCCATTTTGAGCCTGTAATTGAACCCACAAATGCTGATGGTCCAGATACTCAACTAGTCCAAAGAAGGCCAGTTTTATTGCTTCTTTAATCAGAACAACAGTTTTCAGCTCTGCTAACATAATTGCAAAAGGGTTTTCTAATGATCAATTAGCCTTTTAAAATTATAAACTTAGATTAGCTAACACAATGTGCCATTGGAACACAGTAGTGATGGTTGCTGATAATCGGCCTCTGTACGCATATGTAGATATTCCATAAAAAATCTGCGGTTTCCAGCTACAATAGTCATTAACAACATTAGCAATGTCTACACTGTATTTCTGATCAATTTGATGTTATTTTAATGGACAAAAAATGTGCTTTTCTTTCAAAAACAAGGACATTTCTAAGTGACCCCAAACTTTTGAACGGTAGTGTATGTGAGAATGGATTCTCGATCCTCACTAGCATGAAAACTAAATACAGGCACGGACTGTGTGTGGAAAATGATTTAAGACTGAGACTCTCTCCAATACAACCCAACATTGCAGAGTTATGATCATCCTTTCAAGCATACCCTTGTCATTAACCTGTGGTGAGTTATTGGTGGTTAAATAAAGAGCACAATAATTGGTTATTATTGTATTATTATTTGTGCCCTGGTCCTATAAGACCTTTTTGTCACTTCCCACGAGCCGGGTTGTGACAAAAACTCACACTCATTCTCATGTTTAATAAATGTATTGTATAGTGTGTGTGTTGCAGGCTTATAATGATGACAAAAAACAACATTTGAGAGTGCGCTGACCCTGGTGCTAGAGGGGGTACGTAGCTGGAGGTTGAATGTTTGAAGGGGTACGGGACTATAAAAAGGTTGGGAACCATCGGTTCAGAAAGCCTCTTCCCGATACCTAAAGATCCGAAGCGTCTGCACATGTGCGGGATTCTCTACTTTAAGCACAGTATCTGCTCTGCTCATTCAGCTGCCCAGAGAACAAGGTACACTGGCGAATTTCAGTGATGGAGATTGGTGCTCTTAGATCAAAGCTGAATCAATTTCTGCAAGATCAAATGATAGTATTCTACATAACAGAACCAAATATAATAGCATAGTATAACGTTTCTGTGAGGCAAAAGAACACCTAATTTATAATGAGATTTTAAGATGATTGTGCAAATAGTCAAATTTTTCTCAAATTTTTCTCTCATTCGCATGAAACTGTTTGCAAACCCACTAGGCTAAACATGTTGCCTGGCTAACGATCCACATCGCTCCAACCAACTGACGTTTCTTCTCTCCAGCCAACTGACGTTTCTTCTCTCCAGCCAGCTGACGTTTCTCCTCTCCAGCCAACTGACGTTTCTTCTCTCCAGCCAACTGACGTTTCTTCTCTCCAGCCAACTGACGTTTCTCCTCTCCAGCCAGCTGACGTTTCTTCTCTCCAGCCAGCTGACGTTTCTTCTCTCCAGCCAACTGACGTTTCTTCTCTCCAGCCAGCTGACGTTTCTCCTCTCCAGCCAGCTGACGTTTCTCCTCTCCAGCCAACTGACGTTTCTTCTCTCCAGCCAACTGACGTTTCTTCTCTCCAGCCAACTGACGTTTCTCCTCTCCAACCAGCTGACGTTTCTTCTCTCCAGCCAACTGACGTTTCTTCTCTCCAGCCAACTGACGTTTCTTCTCCACGATGAGGTTGGATTTGCCTCCCTCCCTGATGATTTCTAGAATGCTCACATGCGTGTATAAAACAAATGGAATGAAATGTAATGCTGTGGCAAATATGTTTTCCTATGAAAACCATTGCAAGGAAAATAAACAAAATAATGTTTGTTTAAGTCATGAAGTTGTGTAAACAGAGAGAAGTATGGCAGATATGTATTCCTAGTGGTTTGGGTTGGGAGATCTTACAGCACACTCACTTTACAGTAACTTACAAAACCTTTACCAAGACAAAAATAAAACCAAGTATATTTGGATATAACCATCATTTAATTATTGGTAATCCTTATTAGCATTGAATTGTTTATAGCTACTTGTGTGACATTTAGTTTCTAGAAAACCACTACCAATATGTGTATCTTGTGTCTGGCCCACACTATTGGAATATTGAATACATTGGAGTGAAGTGTAAATTCTAGGAAGTACGGGCAGGGGCGCTGTTGCACATTATGGAAGCTTTGGCTGTGTGTGTAGTGACTATATGGTAGTGAGAGCTTGTTTTCTTTCAAAATGTGGGACTGCTGCACCTCCTCTGACGTTCGGCCCCCTCGGTCATATAGGCTATGGGTAATTGAGCCTAACTAAATTGTCAGACTACCTGATGTAAGTTATCATGTTTTTTTATCTTAATAAAAATAACATATCTACTGAAGTTGGATTAGTGGTCTCATCAAGAAGAAAGAAATTTATGATTTTTTACAAAAGTTTATTAAACTCAAAAGAATAACTAGACAAAATGGTTACAATCATTCAGGATATTCATACAATATCTATAGACGATCATGCCCAACAAACTATAAAGACAAAGGAGAAACTAGATTTACAAATAGAGAATAAAACACATTCAAATGAGTAATATTGCACTTTGTTTCTAAAACATTTTAGATCCACTCTCCCATTTTTAGCATTTTGATTCCTCACTTCAATAAGTCAGGAATTGAGCTTTTAACACTGGACTACACTGACTACACCAAACAACGGACTATAGAATCGACCAACCTGAAACAGATTTAAGCTTATTCATTTTTCTTTTAACTTGATACAGATTCCCTAAGATAAAATCAAAGCAAAAAAAAATGTAAATAATAAATTAGAGGGATTTTATCTTAGAATATCGATCTATTCCACTTGCTAGCTAATTCATTCTCAGTGGGGTACGGAAGGTTGCTGATCCACAGCTGTTCCATGAAGCTGAGAGGTGAGTAGAACTTAACTAAATGGGGTTGTCTGACTGGAAAGCAAACCATCAATACCCTAGTACATTATCTAGCCATCAGTAAAGACATTCAGACAAATGCACAATCAAAAAGGCTCGTCCAGGGATCGTCATTTTTTTTCTTTTACACTTTCTTTTAAGGACTATTTTTTTCTTCCCTTTTTGTCCCTTTGACAAACTTAAAGTGACTAATACATACAGACACAGAGAAGAGAGAAAAAGAGTAAGGTTGTAAATTGTTTAGACACTCGATAATGAAGCATCATAATTAGGTCAGTTCTGTGTCAAGGCCACTAAGATAAGATCACTTTAATTCCTAGTTTGTTGTCTATTACTGTAAGCAGTATCCTTATATTTGCTAGCTGGATCTTAACAGAGCACAAAAACATAACAAACAAACTTGTGTCAACTAATTCAAAACTGTAAACTTTTTTTTAAAGTCTCTAATCTTAGAAGATTAAATAATGCATTCATGTCCATCACAACACTGCTTGACTACATTTCTCATCAGAAAGTATTATGTGGTTACCAGACTTTTTACAGACCTCCCACCATCAGTGCTAGTTAGTTTTTTTTTATGATCAAAAAGTGCCTCTTTAAGACGATGCCAGAACTCCACTCTAGCTGGTCTAGGTGTTGAATGAGTTTGAAAACCAATGTATTACTCATGTCAACCTACCACTATTTGTTCTGGCCAGTTTGAGTGGAGCTTTAGCAACATCTAATATAGTGGAGGCTGGTGGGAGGAACTATAGGAGGGGCTTATTATAATGGCTGGAATGGAATAAAAGGAACGGGGTCAAACATGTGGTTTCCATGTGTTTGATACCCTTCCATTAATTCCATTCCAGCCATTACAATGAGCCCATCCTCCTATAGCTCCTCCCACCAGCCTCCATTATTCCCCAGCAGTTTGCCAGACTGGGTTTGCATCTGCCCCATTTTTAGAAGCAGATCATACTATGTACTCTTACTTTTTTTACATATATAATTCTAGCATTTCAGTCTTCACTGGTCTGGAAAATGAAGTAGTTGGTGAATGAAGTCGGCAAGTGTAGCAAGGACAAAAAGGGAATGTTGTTGGTCTTCGGAAGCTACCTTGCTGCTCCGTGTATTTCTCTTCTCTCTTGTTTTGGTAATATACTATTTTAAAATATGAGAAATCATCATTTTACTATTTCAAACAGTGCAATTAAAACATCTTGTTTTTTGTTTTTTTTGCCAAGTGAGAAGACCACCCATTACAGTGTTTCTTTGCCCGTATGTAAGCCTGCGTCGCTCTGTGCTGTGAGTAGAGGGACGGGGACACTGAGGATGGGCATTCTAATATGTCCCACACGCATGCATACACACACTCACAAGTCTCTGCATCTAATGCTCTACTTGAGTGGCAAGTGCTGGCCTGACGCTCTTCTACTCCAGAACACAGTGCAACATAAACACAAAGCAACATATGATTGGATCGAAGGCATTCTAAGTTTGGAACTAAATCAGAAGACATAATCTAGTAAAGTAAAAAGGAAGCCAACTGAGGAGACATTAAAAAATAGCTTTTGAATGGAGAGTGTGCTGCTGCTTTCAAGTCCTGTCTACACGTCATTAAGGAAATGAGACCAAGAAAAAGAACATCTTAAAACAGATTATACAAGGTCAGTGCATTGTTTCTGTCCTTTTCAGTCTTGCGTTCCCCCAAGTATCTATGTTCTCTGCGTTGTTCGAAGTTGTGCAGATAAGGAGTCTAGGCGTTGAGCCTGCAGTCTCTTTCGTCCAGCATGTTACTAGGCTGAAAAAAAAAAGGGATTCTTTTTTCTTCTTCAAAATGGAACTACACAACTTAAGCCAAGAATAACATGTGCAAAAATCCCTCATGAGACAGGAGGGTAGCCTCTCTGCTGCTGAGCTCTTCAGACAGGAGGAGGGTAGTCTCTCTGCTGCTGAGCTCTTCAGACAGGAGGAGGGTAGTCTCTCTGCTGCTGAGCTCTTCAGACAGGAGGAGGGTAGTCTCTCTGCTGCTGAGCTCTTCAGACAGGAGGAGGGTAGTCTCTCTGCTGCTGAGCTCTTCAGACAGGAGGAGGGTAGTCTCTCTGCTGCTCAGCTCTTCAGACAGGAGGAAGGTAGTCTCTCTGCTGCTCAGCTCTTCAGACAGGAGGAGGGTAGTCTCTCTGCTGCTCAGCTCTTCAGACAGGAGGAGGGTAGTCCCTCTGCTGCTGAGCTCTTCAGACAGGAGGAGGGTAGTCTCTCTGCTGCTGAGCTCTTCAGATAGGAGGAGGGTAGTCCCTCTGCTGCTGAGCTCTTCAGACAGGAAGAAGGTAGTCTCTCTGCTGCTGAGCTCTTCAGACAGGAAGAAGGTAGTCTCTCTGCTGCTGAGCTCTTCAGACAGGAAGAAGGTAGTCTCTCTGCTGCTGAGCTCTTCAGACAGTGGTGCTTATATTGTTTTCTCTTCTTCCTGTTTCTTCTTCTGCTCAGATCTCGTCATGACAGTTCTGCTCTGTGTGAGAGCCATGTCTGTATGCCGTGGTTACAGAAGAAAGCAGGATATTAAGAGCTATAGGCAGACAGGGACCTGGCACGGCATCATCACTCCACCAAGGCTGTCTCCACTACAGGGGTTTCTTTTTTCACAGGTCAGGTGTGTGTTTGTCTAGCCGTGCCCCGGCCAGGCAGGCTGCCAGGAAGTGTTCCCGTATTGACTTCCTGTGCCTCTCTCTGTGGGAGGGGCTTCGTTCAACCGTGGTATCGTCCATGTTTGTTTCTTTGTTTTGTTTTCTCTCAACATCGACGGTGGCGTGCGAACGCTGTCGCTGGGGGGGGAAAACAAAAACAGAGCTGACTAGAAACGCCCGAAACATCTCCGGGCGGGGCTCTGAGCTTCCTTCAGCGTGATGGACAGGTGTCAGACCTCCTCTCCTCTGTCCGGCTGGCTTGATCAGGATTGGGATCAACCTGGCGGAAGTGAAGGAAACACTGCTTTAATGACTGGAACGGCACCTCTCGGCTACCAGACTTGAATATGTTCACTAAGTGCAGTGTGTAAAATAGTTAGTCTTAGTAGTGGGTGTACGTTTTGCTGATGCGTACCTCAGAGTAGAGAGGAGGGGGCTGGAAGCGGAACTCCTGGATGTAGGCAAAGAGTGATCCCTCCAACTCATCCCTGGCTGAGGTCACCTCCAGGCTCCGTCTCTGCTCCTCTGTCATGATCTCGGCATAGCTTGGTGGGGCTTCAGGACGCTCTGGCAGGGCCATGCCTAGCCAGCTCATGGTCATGCTGCACTGGCTGCTGACACTGGAGGTGCGGCTGCCGACGGGGTGCAGCGGGATGGTGCCGATGATCAGTGGCAGGTTCAGAGACAGGTTCATGGCTCCGGGGATGTCCACGTACACCTGGAAAGGGTGAGCAGCACACAACAGAGGGTAAGTACTGTAGCTCCACCTTCACTGAACAACACACCTGTGTGATCTACAGTGTTACACTCCTTCTGTATGGGAGGTAATCTCATGTAGGTGTTCCACTGATGCAAGGGAAAGCCTGAAGCAGTCTGTTGACAGGGTATAGAGGTCATTAGCACCTCTAAGACAACTGTTGCCACAGATATTCTAGACTCATCCTCTTATGGAGAGAACACCTGGTACAATGACAATGTCTTTGCCAAAGCTACCTAGGTCACAGTGGGAAACTTAAGAGAGCTTTCTAGGAACTCAAGAAACCTTTGGAAATGTGCCTAGTACCAATGTGATATGTGGCCCATAATAGTGTCTTGACATTTTACATCACTCCATATTTATATGTCCAGATTTACCTCAACGTGACTGAATCTGTTGACAATTGTCACCACCACATTGGAGATGAGTAATTGGATAGAGAAAGAGAAGGTGAGAGGGTGAAAGAGATGGTGAGAGGGAGAAGGAGAAAGAGGAGGTGAGAGGGAGAGGGAGAAAGAGAAGGTGATAGGGAGAAAGAGAAGGTGAGAGGGAGAAAGAGAAGGTGAGGGAGAGGGAGAGAGAGAAGGTGAGTGAGAGAGAGAAGGTGAGAGGGTGAGGGAGAAAGAGAAGGGGAGAGGGGGAGGGAGAAAGAGAAGGTGAGGGAGAAAGAGAAGGTGATAGGGAGAAAGAGAAGGTGAGAGGGAGTAAGAGAAGGTGAGGGAGAGAGAGAAGGTGAGTGAGAGAGAGAAGGTGAGAGGGTGAGGGAGAAAGAGAAGGTGAGAGGGAGAAAGAGAAGGTGAGAGGGAGAAGGTGAGAGGGAGAAAGAGAAGGTGAGAAGGAGAAAGAGAAGGTGAGAAGGAGAGAGAGAGAGAAAGAGAAGGTGAGAGGGAGAAAGAGAAGGTGAGAGGAAGAGAGAGAAGGTGAGTGAGAGAGAGAAGGTGAGAGGGTGAGGGAGAAAGAGAAGGTGAGAGGGAGGGAGAAAGAGAAGGTGAGAGGGAGAGAGAGAGAAAGAGAAGGTGAGAGAGAGAAAGAGAAGGTGAGAGGGAGAAAGAGAAGGTGAGAGGAAGAGAGAGAAGGTGAGTTAGAGAGAGAAGGTGAGAGGGTGAGGGAGAAAGAGAAGGTGAGAGGGAGAGAGAGGGAAAGAAAATGTGAGAGAGAGAAAGAGAAGGTGAGAGGGAGAAAGAGAAGGTGAGAGGGAGAAAGAGAAGGTGAGAGGGAGAAAGAGAAGGTGAGAGGGAGAAAGAGAAGGTCAGAGGGAGAAAGAGAAGGTCAGAGGGAGAAGGAGGTCAGAAGGAGAAAGAGGAAGAGAGGGTCTGCCCAGATCAGTAGCTGTACTCACCATGAGAGAATACTCCACTCGGATGATGCTGCAGTTCAAGATGGAGGGAGAGACAGGGGGGATCTTCAGCATTTTGCCACTCCACGTCTCCGTCTTGCCTGAGGACAGCGACTCCCCTCGGAGGTTGGCCACCAGCTGTTTGACCTCCTTCAGTTTACCTTTGGCTTTGAAGGTCTGTGTTTGGTAAATGGCTGCCTTTGGCACGACCATGCGAGAGGAACAATTCTCGATCTCGGCAAAGATCTGAATCGACTCTCCTGCAAAGACAAGAAAGAAGAAGTTTAGTTAAATCGGTCCGAAGATCTTTCGATCGAGATGTCATGATCAAACATAATATAGCAGTCATCTGTAGTTATTTACCTACAAGAGTGCCAAATTACTAATCAATTAGAGTGACAGAGTCAGGGTGTTCTCCTCACCTGGGGTATATCCCTTCCTTTCGATTTTGGCACTTAAGGAGATTGGACCTGAGGTGCAGAACCAGCAGCATAAAGTCTTGTCTTTCGTACCTGCCTGGGGTGACTGTGAAACAGACAGAGAGAACAGCGGAATGTAAGAGCTTGAGAATCTGGCTTCCTTATTCCTCTTCTCAATCATCCCCGGGGGGGGGGGGGGGTGGCTGACAGAAAGACGCACCTCTTTCAGTTAACACAATGACCCACAGCACCTGAGGCCCGTCACTCAAAAACATGGAGAAAACCAGTTTTTCTTTCCATAAACCCGGAAGACATGTTTAGGCAGTAGAGGTCATCACCATACTAAATGGCTGTCACAGAACATTACAGATCAATTCACCCTCAACTGTCATTTAACATCAATACATGACCAACAACACTGCTTTGTTTGAACCATGTTTTGAATGTGTTGATTTCTCTACTTTACCAACTGATCAGAACATAATCTCTGTTAGGTTTAATTGTTTTAATTGAACCTTTATTGAACTAGGCAAGTCAGTTTAAGAACAAATTCTTATTTACAATGACGGCCTACCGCGGCCAAACCCAGAATCGAACCAGGGACTGTAGTGACGCCTCTTGCACTAAGATGCAGTGCCTTAGACCGCTGCGCCACTCGGGAGCGTATGGCCCAACTGAGGGGTTTTTCACAAGCCATGTCCACTGGTGTCATCTGTGCTATGGGTTTGGGGTCCTCTAGTAAAATAAAATGTGTGACTAGCACATTCTGCCACAACAATAACAGAGGCGCTGGCAGCCATGACACCAAATCAGATTACAACCAATGAAAAGCAAGGTGCCTGAGTGATGGCATTTGCTAATTCTTTCTATATCTAGGCAACATCTGTAACTAAGCACTTGTCATTCTTCCACCTTTAAGTCTCTCTCTTGGCTACCAATGGAAATAGATCTCTGCTGCCCACTGAACCATTGAACAAGACCCTAAAAGTTCACAACGCATAAACTTACAGACACTGTACAGGAGACAGATCCGTGAGCTCACCAGGAGTAAAGGAGTGTTTATGTCGATGTGTTCAAACACTGTGAATTCTTTCTTGGTCTTCATGGGCAGAAACCATGGCCTGTGTAGCTCGGCCTTCACCCAGTAACGCACGCTGCCGTGCTTCCCTTCCAACGAGGTAGCCAGAGGTCTGTGAGAGATAAGAGAGGGGACAGAGAGAGACAAGGGGGTACAAAAACAGGTCATTTTTGGAAAACATAAAGCCAGCCTCTAGCGCAATCTTCAGCTAAGGAAAGACAAAAGGATATTAAAATAGATTTTTTTTTCCTTAAGTCAGTTTTTTGATAAGTTAAGTGGATATACTCACGTCTGTGGAAGCTCAAGGCTGAATGCATACTCGTGTCTTCCTGAATGGATAGTGGTGAGTCCTTCTTCTGAGTTGTCCTCATCTGAAACAACAGAAGGACAATATTCCAACACATGTATACCATACCTGGGAAATATGCAGTATGACGTCACCTACGTATTACAACACAGATATAACATACAGATAACACACAATAACACAACAGAGAGCACAATATAACTATTATTATCATTATTGGACACCAGGAAGGCACTGAAAGGTCTGTAATATGAGAATGATGAGAGAAAAATATTAAAATGTGAAATGATGATCTCTGCAATTAAAGATGATCTTTCTAGAAACATATTTACTTATCTAGCAAAAACCTTAAAGTCCTGATCAATAACACTGACACATTGTGTAAGTCAGTATTGATAGAGAGAACATATATAATATATATTGTTTAATAGAAGCCCCAATTATGAACTGTAAAATATATCATCTAATTCTTATTACTCTGAAAGTATGGATTATTCCGTATGTAGTGTAATATGGAGAGACGAGTTTGGTGTTGTGTAATTAATTACGCATTATATGATCCGTACGAAAATATATCTTGCTGTGTGCTATTTGAAAGCAACGCGCTATAGAGCGGGATCTCGGTTTCCTCTAGCTCAGCAATCCTCCCAGCCTTAGCAGCAGCGGAGTCGTGGTAAACAACTGCCGAGCTGTCACTCAAAAGCAGACTGGAGCAGGAGGAGACCGGCCTAAACCGGAGCGAGCAGCTTCCCCAACCCGGCTCTCTCATTATGCATTCACTGTGCGGCATTCAGTCAGTGGTTCACTATCAGGGACAACCCCCTCAAGATCTGAAGCGTGTAAATTACTGCAGCATGGACCAGGGATTGTAAGAGACAGGAAAGAGGAATGAAAAAGACGACAGACAATGAAGCAATTCAATTAATTAAACCTTTATTAAGCGCCACTGATATCCATAAACTACATACATTATTTTAATAAAGCCACAGAGGAAGGCATTGACCATTTCAAGAAACCGAATCAAACTATTCAACAATTGATATAAAACATTAACAACATATGCATATATTATTCCCCATACAGAGACAGATCAAATACATTATTTTCATCATGAAGAAACAAATTACAGTCTGTAAACTCATTATTAAATCAGCTAAAAGATCTACTACGTACATTAGCAACAGACTAACAAACCTTTTCTACTGCTTAGGACCACCGAGTTTCAGTGGTGTAAATTGAAAGTGAACAAAAACAAATAGGCTAAAGTGTTGTGCGTTCAGATAGGCTTTGTAATTGTACAACTTCTACTTCATAGCCAAGTGCAGGACTTATGCACCATTCATTTGATATCTGAATGTTGCTTATAATAGGCTACATATTAGCACTAAACACTAGACATGCCGACACACGAAGGCATAAAATAAATGGAACGAATGCTATTTTTCTTTTTATGTGACTTTGTAACCTTGTGCTGGCAGGTCGGATAAGTTGCAGGTTTCTCTGTCACTTTCCGCAAAAGCATTAGGTCATTGGAAGACACATGAGCACTTCAGCCAATCAACGGAGAGAAAGCACAGTCCCTTAAACCCCCACACATCCAGTTTCTGAACAGGATTGAACCGCTTTGAACAATGGGTGGAAACTTAAGAAAAGCTTCAATGTTAAACATGACAAGATCGCTCGATAAAAACGATTTTTTTAGTAAAACTACAAATATGTAAACGGAGACTGCTTATGTACCTCAATGTACTGTGTTGATTAAACATTGTAATTTATATAATTGTTATAATAGGCTAAAATGAAGGAAGGATAGAGACCACTGTCATTCAGTCTGCAGCTCAGACATTGCTAACTTAATAGACTTTATTAATAATGTAGGCCTTTTCAAGCACCGGCTAATTCTAAAGTATCATGATAAAATAAATTCCCATATTTTAAATGATTTAATTGAAAAATATCCTACCGTAGTTTTAAATGTCTCGAGGAGAATTTGACCTGCAAGACATGCATGTGCCGATATGCATGTGTTATAGCCAGTAAAAAAAAACAAATAAAAAGGTGTGGTGATTGTGATGCTGGTTCATAGATCGTCCCCAATCTTTATCTGTTATGCATTCAATTGTGTTCATTATTAGCCAGTCTGTAACGTATAGCGTTAGGTTGACAGCACAACAGCATCCTCTGTGAGGAACCTCAAGACCCACAATGACTAGCCTACACAGAGCATCTCAGGAAAGAAGGTGATTTCTTTAGCTACACATATGGTTGTATTAGGCTATCTTACCTCTTTCATGTCCAATTAGGATGTCTCTATGGTTTAGATATTCCACTTCTTCTGTGTAATTTTGCGTATAGGCAGTGTTAGATCCAGCATTTCGGGATTCAGTCCAACGAACTTTTGCAAATCCCTTTGCTTGAATTTTAAGAGATTTCACACGGATTTCTCCGGTGACTTCGATGATAACCCTACCTGAGACGGAGTCCCCGCTTGCGAAAACGGGGACATTGCTGTCATTGAGACAGTCGTAGGTTACGGTGAAGCTCTTTACCTTTCCTAGCACCATGGTGGAAAAATATCTACCTACAAATAAAAATCTATGAAAAATAATCTCATAAGAAAAAATGTAGTATTCTAACACTGATCAATATCTTTGCCCTGCAAAAGCAGTGGGCATGATCAGTGCTTTCTTTGACAACAGTACATTGAGATGTGAAGGCTAATAACAGCAGTGGGTGCTGCTATCGTCCGCCCTTCCGCGCGTTGGTCTCTAGTCAAAGACAAGGAACTTTCGTCGCTCAGCTCACTTTAAGCGAGGATTTTGTGAAAAACAACCTATAGAGCATGCGCAAAACTTTATCTGCCCTCACCTTCCGCCTAATGAAACAAGGAAGAGAGCTGAGGCAGTGAGCCAAATAACAAGTTTGGTTAAACAGCTGATAGTATTGCAAGAGCAGCCAAGCATCCAGTGTAAATAATTCGAGTTTAATGTTCACCCTATAAAAAATGTGATTAGGTTGATTAAATAACCTTTTACCAAACAAACCTGTCACTATGTTGGTAGGCCTATAATACAACACTGGCCTAGCCTACTCCCTCATATAGGCTAATTAATAAAAAAAATCCGGAGTATGTGTATATGACAAACATATTGTTTATTAATACATTTTACACATGACATAGCCTAGGCTACAGCGCATCTTAGTAACATCATACGCTATTATGTAGGGACTACACCTGTGCACAACTAAATCTATGAATAGGCCTAAACCTGTCGCTAGTGGACTCGACAGCGTTTCAAATTTAACAATTTGATCACATTAAAATCGAAATAATAGCTACACAAAGACGGGCTTGGTTTGAGTCAAACGATGATCTGGTGGCATTGCAGACTTTGACGCACGAGACGCCATCTCGTGGATATCGTTGTCAATGGGTGCAAGCTCGCAGACATGACAGGACACCTGTTGAATGTTGGCTACATATACCAATTTCAAGAGCCCGAGGTGGCACAATGCATATTTAGAAAATCCCTAACTAATAAATAACATAAGCACGGATAATTAAAGTACAATTCTAAATGATGGAGGCGCCGACCATGATTATACTGCCAGGAAACATTGTATGATTAAACTTCTTGTGGATACTGAAAACGAGTGGTCCTGACCTGAAGAATGCTGTATAAATAAGCAGATCGTCCAATCGCGATACAATGTATGATGATGATCATCATGAATGGTACCATGTTGCTGTCATGAATACAGTGTCGTGGAAAAGTAGACCTCTGTCTCCATCTTCTGTTTAAGGGAAGTCAACATTTTATGAGCCGCTCCATACTGCATATTACCCCTTTTTTTTCTTGCAGAACACATTTTGAGCAACTGGGCCACCATAGGTACTTTAGTAACTGGAAGTGGTGAACGTGTGGTTATCTACTCGAACAGGTGAAAGTATGTTTTTAATTCTCTTTTTTAAAATAATTATTTTCCCCTCGGTACAAGGGGTACAATATTTTAATAATCAGATTTCTAAATTATAAAAGCATTTTAGTTTGTCATACATACGAGCTACATCATTGGTATGGATGCATTGTAGCTAATATGCTATCCAGCTAGAACTATTATATCTAACGTTATATGACTGAGTTAGCTAGGCAACGACATTCGATGCTTTCTTTTGAACCAAGCTAATCGACGGACACTGTTTATTTCGGTAGTTAGCTAGCTAGATCTCCAATTATCTAATGCCCACTCCCCTATGTGCCGTGTTGTATTATTAACGCTACACGTTGAAACGGTGTTAACCAACTAGCTAGTTAGCAGACATATTACTCGCACAACGTTGAAACCCAGTTGGTTAGCTAAAGCTACCTAACGTTAGTTGGCTAGCTAAACTGAAGAGAAGTGTCAGTGCGGGACAGGTAAGCCAGCAACAAGCTAGCCAGCTGTCCTTGTGAGTGACATGATAATGTCATGTAAGTTAGCTACTAGCAATAAACTCATTTGCATCCAGCTAGCTAGCCAGTCACTGAAGCCAGACTCAAGTGTTACGACTTTGCTTACTCAAATCTATGGCGACGGTTTGTATGGAACCTTCCTGTAATGCCAGATAATGTGATATAACCAAATATTTTTGGTGTGCCATTACTGGGCGTTACAGGAATGTTCCATACAAACAGTCGCCATAGATTTTTCAACTAATATGTCCTGTTGGCGACAGTGGTGGAAAAAGTACCCAATTGTCATGTTGAGTAAAAGTAAAGAGACCTTTAAAACTTCTTCGGGATCGGTGCCAATGCGATTAGCATGAGGTTGTAAGTAACAAGAACATTTGCCAGGACATAGACATATCTGTTATTGGCAGAAAGATTAACAAGAATGTAAGCTAACTGCACTGTCCAATTTACAGTAGCTATTATAGTGAAAGAATACCATGCTATTGTTTTTTAAAATACATTTGATTTTACATTTATTTAACTAGGCAAGTTAGTTAAAAACAAATTCTTATTTTCAATGACGGCCTAGGAACAGTGGGTTAACTGCCTTGTTCAGGGGCAGAACAACAGATTTTTACCTTGTCAGCGCGGGGATTCGGTCTTGCAAACTTTCGGTTACTAGTCCAACACTCTAACCACTAGGCTACCTGCCGCCTCGACCCGCTTGAGGAGAGTGCACAATTTTGAACATTAAAAGTTATTAATAAACAAATTTGGGCAGTCTTGGTACAACATTTTGAACATAAATCTAATGGTTCATTGGATCAGTCTAAAACGTTGCACATACACTGCTGCCATCTAGTGGCCAAAATCTAAATTGCACCTGGGCTGGAATATTACATTGGGGCATTTCTCTTGCGTTTCAAAGATGATGGTACCAAAAAAATATTAAAGAACGTTTTTTTATTTTTTTTTATTATCTTTTCCAGATCTATTGTGTTCTCCTACATTCCACAAACTTCAAAGTGTTTCCTTTCAAATGCTACAGGCAGTTAGATTTGGGTATGTCATTTTAGGCGAAAATTGATAAAAAATTACTAAAGTGAAACTCACCCAGTAAATTACTACTGGAGTAAATGTTTAAAACTATTTGGTTTTAAATATACCTAAGTATCAAAAGTAAATGTAATTGCTAAAATATACTTAAGTATCAAATGTAAAACTATTTCAATTTCCTTATATTAAGCAAACCAGACAGCCCCTGGCTATCTGTAAATAAAATTTAAAAAACAAGAAAATGGTCCTATCTCCACCACTCGAACATCATTTACCAATTAAGCTTTTGTGTTTAGTGAGTCCGCCAGATCAGAAGCAGTAGGGAAGACCAAGGATGTTCTCTTGATAAGTGTGTGAATTTGACAATTTTCCTGTCCTGCTAAGCATTCAAAATGTATGGAGTAAAAAGTACAATATTTTCTTTAGGAATGTAGTGAAGTAAAAGTTGTCAAATATAAATAGTAAAGTACAGATACCCCCAAAAACTACTTAAAATAATTTTTACTTAATACTTTACGCCACTGCTTGGACGATACTTTCTTCTTTCTTGATTCTGTGAAAAAAGTACCTTTAAAAATGTCAGTTTACATTTGGTTATACAAAAACCTGCGAAAACTCAAAGATATTAAATCTGTTTTGTACCAGAGAAGGAGGTTCCTTGCCATCTTAGCTGCCAGGCATCTAGCATTTCCCAGCATCTTTGCAGGAACTAGTCTTGTAGATGACAATGCAACCGAAACTAAGATCTACACACATGCAAGAGGCATATTTTGTTTTTATACAAAATATACAGAATTTTTGTAGAACCACCTACAACTGGAAACGGACATTTCTAAGATATTTTCTTCATTTTCGATTCCGTGAAAAAAGTATCAGCAAGAACAGGCCTTCCTGTAACGCCCAGTAATGGACACCAAAAAACTCTACTATATCACATTATCTGGCATGCTATTTGTAGCTAACTCATACTAGGCTACACGGCAAAAGTAAAAAAATGTAATTCAAAGGTCAGAAATAGGCAGTCTAGCCTATTGTAGAACCAGGCATTCACATTTGTGTCCGTTTTTCATATTTTATTTTGATTTGTTGCTGTAGTTTTACTGGAGAAATTTAGATTTTAATGGTTTTGTCGCTAAGCACGTTCCTAATTTGATGTGCATGTTTTCTTCCTGTGTGTATCTTATTGGCTTTAGTTGTGCACAGGTCAGCAGATGGCGTCAGCAATGATCTCCGTCCACACCACAGCCTCTCGCTTTGCCCTGCTCCAGGTCGACTCTGATTCGGACTCCGATTCAGAGTCAGGAAGGACTAAAGGCAGCCGGGACTCTGGAAAGACTCGGCCCGGGAAGACAACCGGGGGGAAATCCACCGCAAGCAACGACAAGAAGAAGGAAAAGAGGAAGAAGAAGAAAGAGCAGCAACAGAGCGAGGCCAATGAGGTGATTGGCAGAGGCATTTCAACTCCCTAGTCAACACCAATTTCTGGTGGTCCCATTGTCGGTTCTCAAAGGTTTCACTTTCACTAATTTACCTGAGCTTGAGGACTGATAATGACTCCTGTCTCCTGTCCCCAGTTAAGAAATCTTGCCTTTAAGAAGCTCCCTCAGAAGTCCTCTGCCCCGCCCCCCTCCCTGTCTCTGCAGGGTGTGGCCAATGAGCTGCTCCATCCCGCAGCAGGGGACCAAGCCATGCCCCCGGAAGGCTGGCAGCAATGGAAGCAAAGGGACAACCAGGTAGAACCTGACAGACACCCCTTAACTAAGAACAGAGCCCTGTCCAGAAACAACCTATCCCCCCCAGACACTTGTTGAGATCTGAGAGGATTGAATAGTTGTTATAAAAATGGTCCTGCTACTATATTACTAATACATTTTATTCATTTAGCAGACACTCTTATCAAGAGAGACTTACAAGAGCAATTAGGTTTAAGTGCCTTGCCCAAGGGCACATTGGTATATTTTAACCGCTAGGCTACATATCCCCCCCAAAAATCAGATCTATATTGATTGCTTAGTCCTTAACAGATAGGGGTTGTTTCTGAACAGGGCCCGTGATAACACCTGACATGGTCATGAATGGACATGAGTATTGCTCATGGGTGTTCCCCTTTCCTGACAGTCCCCATCTGATCTATCCTTTATTTTTGTTTTTGTTTCTGCCAAATGCAGTTAACGAGCGAGCTTTATGAGGCCGACCTGGAGAAGGCACTGATGATGAGTAAACTGGAGTTTGAGCAGCATAAACAGGTACCACGCTGCCCCCATCGCAGCACGCTGTTACTAAACATCTATTTGACAAAAATCTGAACCACGGAGGTGTAGATTAATGAATGTTCCATTTAAGCAGATGCTGTTCTTTTAAATTGCCTCCTGACAGGATGATGACGGCACAGACACTCCCTCTCCCAAGTCCCGAGGAGCAGCAGCGGGGAAGAAGGACAAGAAGAAGAACCAGCAGGGAAAAGACAAGAAGATGACGGTCTCTCTGAAGGACTTCCAGGCGGAGGGGGGTGAGACCACCAGTGGCAAACAGAGAGCTACACTTATGTTAACATTGAACACTGCCCAACATCATCAATACTGTGCCATCATAGCAGTAGCACTACTTGTTTAGCAATCCACTTTGAGCAGGTGCTGCGTAGATATGCTATAAATGTCTCACTGTTTTCTCAGTTGTCCCACTCATCTTATTATTCCGTTTTTTATGACGTTCATGGGTTGCATGTTGAATCACACTATTGTTTGAAACGTTTGTTTTGAACTGATGCCCGACTGAGCATTCTACTCAATGCATTGTCAGTGAGTGCTGGTGAAATTTTTTATCAAAAGTGCATTACATTGGCTTGGAAATGCAATGAAATTCAAAAAGGACGCAAATAATTAGTAGGAAAACCTTTTGTCATAATATTGATGTCATCAGATTGACTTCAGTATAACGTTAACTAGCTAAGATTGAGGGGAGGCTAGCTAATGTTAGCATTGCTAGCTATTTTTGACGAACTTTGCTAGCTGATGACAACATTGCCATCAGTGTAAAGTAAAATTGACGACATGATAATGTTAGCAAAGTTGTTTCCTATTAAATGTTTTACTACTTTAGCAATGTTATCGTATTTCCAGGCACTATTGTGTAATTTAGACGAAACCGTAGACTAGGTTTGTCACTTTAGGGCACCACTGCAGCGCAGCAAGTAGAGGGCGGCTTGACAACGTTCATAACAATGGCATGACGTGACGGAGGTGCAACCTATGAATACTTGACATAAAAATAATTAATTCATACTTGACATGTTGTATTCTACTTAAAAAACATGATTCTCCTTTCCAGATCAGAGTAAGAAGCAGGAGAAAGAGGTAACGTTGTTTTACTCTGTGTTGAGCTTACTACAGTGCTTCGACAGAGTTTAAACCTGTCATGTGAGGATGAATGTGATGGAATGGTGGTGATATGACGTGAACTGGCGCAAATTGTCTAAGGTGTGTGTGTGTGTGTGTGATGTCATAATTCAAATTCTGAATCCATTGATGACATCACTCTAGGAGCCCAAACCCCCCGCACCTCCAGAAGACAAGTTCTTCAACAAGCTTGAGGATGACGTTAGCAAAATCGTACAGCAGGAAAAAAGACGTGAGCAGTTTTCTAACAGCACTGGCCTCGAGGTCACGACTTCAACAGAGCATGAACCGGTAAGGCCGACTGCAAATCTGTTTAGTGTAAAAAATCATTTTCGCAAAACGACCTTTGAGTGACTGCTGGTAAGACCATGGAGGTCAGTGTAACTTATCTCTCAGAGCCTAACTGTGACTCCCATCACACCTCTCAGGACCCTCGAACTGAGCAGCTAAAGGACGACCTGGAGAAGAAAGACCAAGAAATTGACAAGTTAAAGAAGGTCATTTCACAATGGGAGGTGAGTCATTGTAGGGATACTGGTACTAGGCTTTAATGGAGCATTCCTAAAAGACAAAGGACAGAATACTGCCATCAGCCATTTACAGTTGGTGTAAATCTATATGTGCGTATGAATCTATATGGTCCCCATGGGCTCCGCTCCTGATCTCAATCCTCAGGTGAAATACAAAGAAGTGAAAGCCAGAAACTCCCAGCTCCTGAAGATGCTGCAGCAGGGAGAGAGTGAGTACAGCTACTGCACTCCTAATTCAATCTGACTATACTGTAATCCAGTACTGATGCATTAGGTAGGCCTTCACGTTCTCATTCACTTATTCTCTCCCTTTCTCCACAGTGAAAGATAAAGCCGAGATCCTACTGCAGGTGGAAGAGCTTCTAAATATCAAAGAGGAGTTGTCTTCACAGGTGTGTGTGTCTCTCAAACCTTTCAACTTGCCATGCAAGGATGACGACCTCGTTGAATTACCTTTATTTCCCTCTCCAGGTGACATTACTACATGCCTCACTGGAACAAGAGAAGTCGAAAGTGAAAGGTTTACAAACAGATCAGCCAAAACACCATCAGGTAGAACTGCACATTACATACTCACACTTGCAAGTGGCACTTAATACAACACATATTTAGTTTAAAGCTGCAATATGTAGTGCTTTGGGCGACTTGACTAAATTCACATAGAAATGGGTGTTATAGATCTGTTGTTGAAATTACAGAAATTGGTTATTAGAAAAGCACAAACATAACATTTTCCATCGCATGTCATTCTCATTGAAAGCAAGTCTAGGAAGCGGTACATCTGTTTTATGTGCGTTATTTCTATGCTTCCTGTTCTTAAGTTTTCTTTTTGTGTCTTTTACTTTCGGTTTTGTACAGCAGCTTCAAACAGCTGAAACAACAATATTCTTGGTTAAGGAAAATATATTACACAGTGGTTTAGATGGTACAATATTTCTCTACACTATACATAGTTTGTGACAAAACATTAGAATTTTTGCAACCAGGAAATGGCGGAGCGATTTTTACATAGTGCCTCTTTAACCATCGCTGTCTGATTTTAAAATCAGCAGCTCTCGCCTGGTTCTGAGAGAGGAGTTAGGGCTACAGTATTTGTTTGTTTTTACTGTTCAACCTGTGTAAAGCCGTGAGTCAAGTGTGTGTGCTCCCCTCTTAGATCAGCCAGGAAGTCACCCCTAGGAAGATTACCAAGGTAACAGTGCAGCTGCAGCAGTCCTCACTCTCCAGAACAGGACACTACTAGACTGACACAAAACTGAACCATTCACTTAGTCCAACTCACTACTATAAGTCTCTATGCTAACTAGTGTAGTTCAGTTGAAGGATGTTAGTTTGGTAACAACTTACAAGCCGGTCTTATCATATCATGAAATGCTGAATCTCTTGAGCTGTCTTAAGCCGTTGTAGACGGTCAAGACCCTGACAAGCTAACCACCAAACTACTGATGTAAGACACTGTACTCACTCCATACTTCCTGGTCTCCTCTGATTGGCAGGGAAACAGGAAGGGGAAAAAGGGTCCAGAGTCCGATCTATGAAGACCGCAGAAGGAAGAACATTGACTGCAAAAACAAACTAAGCCACTCCTATTCTTCAGGGTCTCCTTGTTTGTACTGTTATTCTCTACTGTCTTCATGCGTTATGCATGACTCGTATTACCACACACCAACTCCTGGATGTGTTGAACTGCAGAAGTCATGAAAAGGCTTTTAATAAAGGCTCTGATAAAGATACATTTCAAGTTGACTGACATCATCGCATCTCTTTTTCTGGTATGATGCCAAATGACAGGTGTGAAATTTGTTTGTTTTTCCCTTTCACTGCAAGGTAAATAAACAACTTTTCCACTGTAAAATCATGTCTCATTTGTGGTATTATTACTTCTATGTTCTAATGGTAGGCTATACCACAAAATGCTATATTTCCCCAAATTTTGATGCTAATGAGGGGTAGCATGTTTTAGTGTACCCTCATCTTCACTTGATTCATTCATAACAAATTACACTATATATACAAAAGTACGTGAACGCCCCTTCAAATGAGTGGATTTGGCTATTTCGGCCACACCCATTGCTGGCAGGTGTATAAAATTGAGCACATAACCATGCAATCTCCATAGACAAACATTGGCAGTAGAATGGCCTTACTGAAGAGCTCAGTGACTTTCAACGTGGCACTGTCATAGGATGCCAACTTTCCAACAAGTCAGTTAGTTAAATTTCTGCCCTGCTAGAGCTGCCCTGGTCAACTGTAAGTTATTGTGAAGTAGAAACGTCTAGGAGCAACAACGGCTCAGCCGTGAAGTGGTAGGCCACACAAGCTCATAGAACGGGACCGCTAAGTGCTTAAGCGGGTAAAAATAGTCTATCTGTTGCAACACTCACTACCATGTTCCAAACTGCCTCTGGAAGCAACATCCGCACAAGAACAGTTTGTCGGGAGATTCATGAAATGGGGTTCCATGGCAGCCACACACAAGCCTAAGATCACCATGTGGAATGCCAAGCATCGGCTGGAGTGGTGTAAAGCTTGCCGCCATTGGACTCTGGAGCAGTGTAAACGCGTTCTCTGACAAGTCCGGCGGACGAATCTGGGTTTGGCGGATGCCAGGATAACGCTACCTGCCCCAACGAATAGTGACAACTGTAAAGTTTGGTGGAGGAGGAATAATGGTCTGGTGAAATCTTAATGTTACAACATACAATGACATTCTAGAAGATTCTGTGCTTCCAACTTTGTGGCCACAGTTTGGGGAAGGTCCTTTCCTGTTTCTGCATGACAATGCCCCTTGCACAAAGCGAGGTCCATACAGAAATGGTTTGTCGAGATCGGTGTGGAAGAACTAGACTGGCCTTCACAGAGCCCTGACCTCAACCCCATCGAACACCTCTGGGTTGAATTGGAACATCGACTGCGAGCCAGGTATAATCGCCCAACCTTATTAATGCTCTTATGGCTTATGGAAGCAAGTCCCCGCAGAAATGTTCCAACATCTAGTGGAAAGCCTTTCCAGAAAAGTGGAGTTTTTTCTAGCAGCAAAGGCGGGACCAACTCCATATTAATGCCCATGAGATGTTCGAAGAGCAGGTGTCCACATACTTGTGGTCATGTAGTGTATTTAATCATGGCTGCAGCTGAATGAATGTACGAGTGTTCAGAAACATCTAACGAAATTAATTAGGCTACAATATGTTGAAATATTAAGAGGTAAAGAAAATAACGCTATCCGTGCACTGTTATCCATTATGACGTTTGCAGATATTTTTCGAATCAGCAAGATTAGGACACCAGGAAATAAAATATCACATTACGAGATTCGCTTATGCAAAGTCTGTTCTTTGCCCGCGTGGTCAGACATCGGTCTGTCCCCACCGCGAGAACAAAAAAGATGGCTAATACTGTGGATGAGGACGAGCAACAACCATCTGCTGCTGAATGTAAGATCATCAGAGTTACTGTGAAAACACCAAAGGAAAAAGAGGACATCGCCATTCCAGAGAACAGCTCCATCAAACAGGTCAGTGCGGTCATTGGAACTGTCATATTTGCTTGTTGTGTGGAATCCATTTATTCGGTCAAGTCACGGTGTCTTATCGGAACATGGTCTAAACCACACACGGGGCAACTGTCAAGTATTTCTAAATCCTTTTTCTATTTCTAATTTTGACAGTACTAGACCTATGTGATGTTTTGGATTTTAACACTTACGTGTTTTCATGGATGTAAACTTTTATATGCCGCCGGGCCAGTGGTCCTGTCCCCACCGAGGTGCACCCACACACAGCTGGACTGATGCAATCAGCTTATTTGTGAATGATGCCATGTTTGTTGTTTGTGCCTACGTTACATTTTTCTTATTATGCTGTCTTCATGGCGATTACATTTTCTTTACTGTCGAAGGCCAAATGTGACTCCCAATGTCTGATATAGCCTACAGTAAAATGGGTTTTCTGTCTGTCTGCTACTTGGCAGGGATGAGTTCATGTCTCTCCCTGCCTGCCTGCCTTCTGTCTGTCTCTGTAGTTTAAGGAGCAGATAGCCCAGCGGTTCCAGGCACAAACAGAGCACCTGGTGCTCATCTTCGCTGGGAAGATCCTCAAAGATGCAGATCTGCTGAGTCACCAAGGCATCCACAACGGACTGACCGTCCACCTGGTCATCAAGACCCAGAGCAGGTACACACACACATTTCACACACTATGCATGTGAGTAGGTAAGAAAATATGAAAGCATTAAAGTTGTCCCCAAAATTGGATTGATGGACTATACTGTCCGTTTCCCTTTCTGTTGAAGGCCTCCGGAGTTGTGTGCCTCTCCTTCCAACAGCACTGCCTCAGAACAGGCCCAACCAGAAGGCCCTACCTCTGTCCCTGGACCCCCTCCTGTAGAACCTACCTCTGTCCCTCGACCCTCTCCTGTTTCTTCAGCCACCCCTACCCTCAGCCTTGGTAAGACCAGCTGTATCCCTCCCTTACCCCCTTTATCAACAACACATCCACCACACTGACCCTCAACACGGGGGCTCCTCGGGGTTGCGTGCTTAGCACCCTCCTGTATTCCCTATTCACCCACAACTGTGTGGCCGCGCATGACTCCAACACCATCATTAAGTTTGCAGACGACACGCCGGTGGTAGGCCTGATCACTGACGATGATGAGACAGGCTATAGAAGAGGAGGACAATAACCTGGCAGTGTGGTGCCAGAACAGCAACCTCTCCCTCAACGTCAGCAACACAAAGGAGCTGATCGTGGACTACAGGAAACGGAGGACCGAGCACACCCCCATTCACATTGATGGGGCTATAGTGGAGCGGGTCGAGAGCTTCAAGTTCCTCGGTGTCCACATCACTAAGGATCTATCATGGTCCACACACACCAACACAGTCGTGAAGACGGCACGACAATGCCCTTTCACCCTCAGGAAGCTGAAAATATCTAGTCAAATGGCTACCCAGACTATTCACATCGCCCCCCCCTCCCCTCTCCACACCACTGCCACTCTCTGTTGTCATCTATGCATAGTCACTTTAATTAGCTCTACCTACATGTAGAGTCCCTCATCTAACCGGTGCCCCCGCACATTGACTCTGTACCGGCACCCCCCTCTATATATTTTATTCGGCGCATGTGACTAATAACATTTGATTTAGTAATATGTACATATCTACCTCAAATCTGTTGTGCATGAACTTGGTACTGGTCTCCGTGTATACAGCCAAGTTATCATTAGTCATTGTGTATTTATTGTATACAGCCAAGTTATCATTACTCATTGTGTATTTATTGTATACAGCCAAGTTATCATTACTCATTGTGTATTTATTGTATACAGCCAAGTTATCATTAGTCATTGTGTATTTATTGTATACAGCCAAGTTATCATTAGTCATTGTGTATTTATTGTATACAGCCAAGTTATCATTACGTGTTTTACTTTTCTATTCTTTCTCTCTGCATTGTTGGGAAGGGCCATAAGCATTTCACTGTCAGTCTACACCTGTTGTTTGCGAAGCACGTGACAACATGTTTTTATTTGATCTGGGGCTTCCTGTGTGTGTGTGTGTGTGTGTGTGTGTGTGTGTGTGTGTATATATGGATGGATGAGATGGTAGCCAAATGTTTCTGATGGGTATTTGCTACGTCAACATTAAGCTTTGTCCAACAGGGTAGGTTTGGTAAAGCAATGAAACTGAGTAGAGTAAAAAATATATCTTTCTCGCCCTCTGTCTATATCCTGTAGGTCTAGGCAGTCCAGGGACAGCTGCTGCGGGTCCTGGTCTCGCTGAGCTGCAGAGGCAGCTGATGTCCAACCCTGAGCTGCTGGCCCATATTATGGACAGTCCCTTGGTCCAGGGCATGCTGTCCAACCCAGACATGATGAGACAGCTCATCATGGCCAACCCCCAGATGCAGCAGCTGCTGCAGCACAACCCCAACATCACCCACCTGTTCAACAACCCTGACGTCATGAGACAGGTGTGTGTGTTGCAGTTACCTTTGTGTCTGTGTTGTTATTCCTTTCGAACCTCATCTCTCTTCCCTGTGTCATTGTTCTCCTCTCCTTGTCCTGCAGACCCTGGAGATAGCACGGAACCCGACCATGATGCAGGAGATGTTGCGCAACCAGGACAGGGCACTAAGCAACAATGCCCTCCGCAGGATGTACACTGATGCTCATGCTCAGGGACCCGTGCTGAATGCTGCTGCTCAGGAACAGGTAGGTACACACACACAGCTCCTGATGGAACTTTAAAGTGTAATGTTAACACTTAATGCCAATCATTGACCAGGACAAGTAAAGGTAAATGAACTAACTAGTTTAGCTGGACTGTAACCCACTCTGTCTTGCTTAGATTGCAGGAAACCCTTTTGCTTCTCTGATGACCTCATCATCAGGGGAAACCCAGTCACCCCAGGTGGAAAATGGAGACCCCCTCACCAACCCCTGGGTTCCCCCTGCTTCCACAGACACCCCTACAGGCACCGCCACACTCACCACTACCCCCACCCAGTCCAGCAATGGCCCTCAGACCACCCTGCACAACCTAGGTCCTGCCATGGGAGGTAGAACATCTAACAGTGGTACAAACACACCCACATTTATGCTCACACACAGGTCAATGGAATAGAATGTTATATATTTTTTAACTGGTTGAATGGCTAGTCTTACCATGTAGGGACCTGCAAATTACCGCATGTGAGATAAATTACACATAAACAAAAAATTACTTGCCTGCAACCAAATTTAATTTGAATTTTGAATAATTTAGTCTAGACCATTTTTATTTTCTTTGAAGATGAAAAATTGCAATTTCAGTAAATTTTTTTGATTGGTCTTGTGCAGTTGTAAATCAAACATACGTTTTTTTCAATTTCAACGTATTTTTTAAGAAATGATGAATCGTGCAAGGGTGCCGATATACTTGACCGAATCTGTGGGCTTACACATTCATTAATAAGCTCCCCTGTATCCCCCAATGATTATTGTGTGGATATAGCAGGTATGTTCAATAGTCCGGGCATGCAGAGTCTTCTGCAGCAGATCACGGAGAACCCCACGCTGATGCACAACATGCTGTCAGCCCCCTACATGAGGAGCCTACTCAACAGTCTGAGCCAGAACCCTGACCTAGCAGCACAGGTACACACACACACACACACACACACACAGACACAGACACACACACACTTCTAATGTCCCTGAATGTTTTAGATGATGCTGAACAACCCACTGTTTTCTGGGAACCCTCAACTGCAGCAGCAAATGAGACAACAACTCCCAATGTTCCTCCAACAGGTTAGTGACCTTAAAACACCAAGTGGTGCTGGGATGACTATCCAGTAAGCTGTGATTGATCCTCTGACCGCTGTGAGAGTCTCTCTGATGGGTGTTTCCTCAGATGCAGAACCCTGAGATGCTGTCGGCCATGTCCAACCCCAGGGCCATGCAGGCACTGCTGCAGATCCAACAGGGACTGCAGACCCTTGCCACCGAGGCACCTGGATTCATACCAGGGTAGGAACACCAGTTCTCCATACCTCCACATGCACTTAGTCAGAACATCCATATATCAACATACACCTTCACTTTTCACCTCAAAGACCTCCACCTACAGTACCTCTTTAAGCGACCTATATTTTGTACTCCACCCACATAGTTCCTATAGCAACGTAGTGTTGAGCTGTGGTTGGCTGACGCCATGATGCCTGTCGTTCCTGTAGGGTTGGACTGGGAGGCGCCGGCTCAGATCTTAACCCTGCCCCTGGATTGTCATCAGACCCCGCCCCTAGTGACCTCAGCTGTGGGTCCCAGGTAGTCACGGAAACGGGTCAGCGGCAACAACAACAGTTTGTGCGTCAGATGCTAGACGCTCTCGCTAGCACCAATCAGCAGGTTAGCCCCAGAATTGATCTGCATTATTCTCCCAAAACCTGACCCTGTTTTACTTCAAGTCTCTCAAAGTGGTGTGTATGACCCAATCCTCAATCAACCTTTAAGCCCTATGTCCTATCATGCATTTAGGGGTTAATTTGGGATTGGACCTATGTTGTGTCTGGTGGGGAGGAGAGCATTAAACACATGCCCATCATCCCAAGTGGAAGACAAAGTACTGTACCTTTTGTGTGTAGGCTCAGACTGAAGAGCTGCCTTTCCAGCAGCAGGTGGAGCAGCTGACGACCATGGGCTTCCTCAACCCAGAGGCCAACCTGCAGGCCCTCATCGCTACCGGGGGAGACGTCAACGCTGCCGTAGAACGACTGCTGGACTCGCCACCCTTGTAATACACACACACTTCACACGTGCACATACAATTAACAAATTCACGTGCACACTCACTTGTACAATCATGCAGTTGTACGATCAGATGCTTGCACATTCTTCACTCACAGAGAACTAGTGAAACATGCACTCCTGAATGCCATTTATATTGTATATGTAAGCTGCTGAACTGTGAAGTGCAGGCCTGTCTGTGCTGTATGTTCTGAATGGCCTTAGTTGGTTCAGGCTCTAATCTGGATCATGCTGGCTTCTGCCATATTCCTTTATGCACTAAGAGAGTCCCATCCTAAGAGAGTCCCATCCTAAGAGAGTCCCATCCTAAGAGAGTCCCATCCTAAGAGTCCTATCCAAGGCTCTAAGAGTGAATATGCTGCTAGTCTCGCATCAAGATGTATTTCCCTGCTGCTACCAAGGCCTTAAACCCAAATCAGGATGCTAATATAACCCAAGGGTTCCCTACTGGTGACCCTTGAGAGCATGTGTATAGCAGTCTTAGTTGTGTGTGTAATGTGAACAGACTGCATTCATAATGCACTAAATGCTATGTGTTCTTTTTGCCACTTCATTATGGTATAGACTAGGGGAGGGCAGTTTTACCACTTCATTATGGTATAGACTAGGGGAGGCCAGTTTTACCACTTCATTATGGTATAGACTAGGGGAGGGCAGTTTTACCACTTCATTATGGTATAGACTAGGGGAGGGTAGTTTTACCACTTCATTATGGTATAGACTAGGGGAGGGTAGTTTTACCACTTCTTTATGGTATAGACTAGGGGAGGCCAGTTTTACCACTTCTTTATGGTATAGACTAGGGGAGGCCAGTTTTACCACTTCATTATGGTATAGACTAGGGGAGGCCAGTTTTGCCACTTCATTATGGTATAGACTAGGGGAGGCCAGTTTTGCCACTTCATTATGGTATAGACTAGGGGAGGGCAGTTTTACCACTTCATTATGGTATAGACTAGGGGAGGGCAGTTTTACCACTTCATTATGGTATAGACTAGGGGAGGGCAGTTTTACCACTTCATTATGGTATAGACTAGGGGAGGGCAGTTTTACCACTTCATTATGGTATAGACTAGGGGAGGCCAGTTTTACCACTTCATTATGGTATAGACTAGGGGAGGCCAGTTTTACCACTTCATTATGGTATAGACTAGGGGAGGGCAGTTTTACCACTTCATTATGGTATAGACTAGGGGAGGGCAGTTTTACCACTTCATTATGGTATAGACTAGGGGAGGGCAGTTTTACCACTTCATTATGGTATAGACTAGGGGAGGGCAGTTTTACCACTTCATTATGGTATAGACTAGGGGAGGCCAGTTTTACCACTTCATTATGGTATAGACTAGGGGAGGACAGTTTTACCACTTCATTATGGTATAGACTAGGGGAGGCCAGTTTTACCACTTCATTATGGTATAGACTAGGGGAGGCCAGTTTTACCACTTCATTATGGTATAGACTAGGGGGAGGCCAGAGGGAGGTGCTCATTTTGGAAGTGGGCTGCTCAATTGACTGTTACATGGAGCCGGCCTTTGCTGACAAGTTTCTTCAATAGCAGCCCCTCGTATCACACTTGCACAGCCTTGGATATGAGTGCAAGCTTGTAGCACTGATATTGATGTAGCAGTGATGTCCAATCAAGAATAAGTGCGCCTGTGGCTTTAGATTTATTCCCATTTGATAATACAATGACTCACTATGTAGCTCTATTTACCTCTATGTAGCTCTGTGCATTTTATTAACTCTTACAAAATGTACTTTTGACTTACGTGTTATTTCATGGTTATTATGGGTTGTTGTTTTATTGTCTAATGTTCAAACCCTCATAGTATGTTCTTTATGCTCCTACGGTTAGGCTTATATGTGGAGGATGAAGTGTTTTTTTCTTTCTAAACCTCATGTTTCATATTTTTCATGTCTTTAATGTATTCATTGTACAATTTTAATGTATTAATTGTACTGCACCACTGAAACTGGCTAGTGTGACAAAAACAATGTGCTCTGTCCACCACTGGACGGCACTGTTGACTCAACTCTTCTGCCTCGAGGGAAAATATACAATTCAGGAGCCATTGAAGTACTTACTGTACATGCAAAAAACGGGAGCAGGAATGGAATCTTAATAATATACCTGAATGGATAGAGTAGAATCTTTAGAGTGCTCAGCAAAGCAATTACTGAAGTCACTTTCTTAGCACATTGCTAGTACGGTGATGATACCAACTGCCTTGGAAAATTGTAGCCTTCATCGTTTTGGTTTTAGCATTTAATTTGTATTCATTCTCCTGTGTGCTGGTTAATAAAGTGAAATGGAAAAAACAAGATTGCTTTGTGTGTGTTAGTCTTTGTCAATGTGTACACAAACTGCAAAGCCATGGTCATTCCTGATGTACACATGCAGTGCCGATTTTAGAATGTACATCTTGGTGGGGTAAAAAAAATGAAGTGCATGCCAGCAAAGCCACTACACAACACTAAACAATACATTAATTGCACTATAACGGTGACAAACAGTGCCCACAGTGCCCACAGTGCCCCTAACTGTTAGGGCCTACATAAAGCTGTTCCAACAGTAGTCCCAACATCTTACACCTGGCTATCAGCGGGGCCTTGTCTGGCAGCGAAACAGTTCATTCAGCCTCATTTACTCCTTTTTAAAAAACTATGATATGGCTGACTTTTGTTAACAAATGTGGTTTCTAATGACAATTGAGATGTACAAACTATGGCATAAGGGGACGACAAATGGAAGCAAGCCGTAATTTCTATTCAAGACAATGAGCGAGCTAGGACGGACGTAGTCCCTGGCATATTACATCATTTATGCAGCAGCATACAATACATTTTTGGACTGACCTTGTGCTGTGCTCACTTGAACAAGAAGGTGGTGCGGTGGACCTTCGTGGGCAAATTTTGTCATCAAAGTCTGGCATTCTCTGGATTTATGGTGCTTTCAAGACAACTGGGAACTCGGAAAAAACAAGGTTGAATCATGATGACGTCATTGATCTTCAGGTCGCAGCTCTAGAAAGAGGCTGGATTTACAATTCCAGAGTTGGATGACCGTTCAAAACTTATTTTCCCAGTCGGAGCTTGTTTATTCCCGACTTCCCAGTTGTCTTGAACTCACTCAAATCAAGTTTTCGCAGTTCAGAGTTAACAGTTGTTTTGAGCGCGGCACAAATCAAGCTTCATTGACAGCATGGCCAATGTTGAATGTTTATCATTTTCAATTTGGAAAAGAGCCTCTTAATCCCAGATTTGGGACTACACAGCCACTGTCACTGATTCCTTCCAAACCCCTCATTGTTGAATTTGCGATTTCCAACTTGTTGTGTAATGTTTATGTCCAATGGCCGATGAGCACCGATATGTTTTATCTATAATTTCTCTTCATTATTTCTCTTCATATGACAAGGATTAAAAAGGATTTGCCAGTAGATTGTCGACTTGATTCATGATGATGACTGCTAGCTAAGATTTTGAAAGTATATTGTTGACATGATCAGTCTAATCAAACCTACTGTACATATAACGTGATTTGATGTTATTTTATATGTGGCCAATGAGCTTGAGCCTTCTTGAATGGGCACTTCTAATGTAACTCTAAGGCAGCACCCAAGGGGCTAGAATTTTTTACGTCTACCCTTAGACTTGGCGGTGATGTAGTGTCCCCATGAGTGACACAGCACTGAGCCAATCACGGCGCAACGCTCCGTATTTTCTGCTGGCTTTCCCCACCACTACAGAAAGCACTGAGCTATTCAACAAAAAAAAGCAAAACGTGGGGCTCAAAACGTGAATAGATTTGCTTATTTTTTGGTTCCTCGTGAATACACCCCAGTAATGGATGTTATATCGAATCAAATTTTCAAATCAAATGTATTTATATAGCCCTTCTTACATCAGCTGATATCTCAAAGTGCTGTATAGAAACCCAGCCTAAAACCCCAAACAGCAAGCAATGCAGGTGTAGTCAAGGTCTTCTCCACTAGGGTTCCCCAAAGTTGGTCCTGGGGCCACCCCTGGGTGTACATTTTGGTTTTTCCCTTCACACTACACAGCTGATTCAAACAACCGACTCATCATCAAGCTGTGATTATTTGAATCCGCTGTGTAGTGCTAGGGCAAAACCAAAACATGCACCCGGGGAGGGGGGGGGGCCCAGGACCGACATTGGGAAACCCTCTTCTTCACCACTGCCTTGTAGCACATCTAGATGTCCAGCAGATGGGACTATATATCTGATCTTGAGTTGCAGTTATGTGCATTGCAACTTTTCATTTGGAATTGATCTTACATGGTGAGAAATTGTCATCCAATGGGTTTTGAGAAGGAAGAAAGGAGAGAGGACGCGAGGAATCAAGGAAACGCAATTGAGATTCTCGCATGGTCTTACGATGTTTTGAGGTTTGTATACCGAAAGGGTATGGATACTGTAAGTGTAGAAACACTGGTGGGTGTGTGTATATGTGTGGACGTGCTTAACTACACTTGTTGGGAACATGAGTCCCCACAAGAAGAGTAAACTAACAAACATTTGACCAACTGGGGACATTTTGTTCATCCCCACAAGGTCAAATACTATTTCTAGGGGGTTTAGGGTTACGGTTAGAATTAGTGTTAGGGGTTAGAGTACGGGTTAAGGTTAGGTTTTTGGGTTAAGGTACGGGTTAGGGAGAATAAGATTTTGAATGGGACTGAATTGTGTGTCCCCACAAGGTTAGTTGTACAAGACCGTGTGATATGAGAGTGGTGGTGGGGAGTTTACAAGGATTAGAGGCTCCTGAAATACCCTTGTTGGGGGTGGGAGGTGAATCATTCCCCTGAAACAGCTCTATGATTCTGTGGGGTCTTCCCAAGAGGCCCCTAACCCCTCTTTGATGCTATGGGCGATAGATTTCTAATTTAGGTTTCTAATGGGGCTAACCCCCCATACATGACATCAGACAGGCATAGTTACAAAATAGTGTGTAGGTCTGTGTCACCATTTAAGAATGCCTATACTGTATTGACCAAGAATCACTTGGAGGAAAGACGTCCAGGCAGAAATGACTGAGAGCTTCCTCAACTGGTGTGACCTGGAAAAACTTGTCCTGAACCGAGTGAGATGGAGGACATTCGTCAACGGCCTATGCTCCGTTAAGGAGCTATGGGCATAAATCAAGTAAGTCATACTGTATTGTAATACTATTTAAGATTTTATTTAACCTTTATTTAACTAGGCAAGTCAGTTATGAACAAATTCTTATTTACAATGACGGCCTAGCCCGGCCAAACCCGGACAACGCTGGGCCAATTGTGCGCCGGCCTATGGGACTCCCAATCATGGCCGGTTGTGATACAGCCTGGATACGAACCAGCGACTGTAGTGACGCCTCCTGCACTGAGATGCAGTGCCTTAGATCGCTGCACCACTCGGGAGTGCCTCGGGAGTGGCATTATTATTGCAATGTTTTCAAACATTTCCCTCAACTCAGCTAGGTTTCTTAGACCCAAGCCTATTGGATTAAAAAACACATTCAATAGAGATTCTGCATCTAGCATGTGTCATATAATCAGAAACGGATTTATTGTGCTTTGTAAAATAAAATAATATAAAAGTCTGACATGATATGTAATTGTTTTGTAGCACACAGTGCAGTCCAGTATGTTGTCTTTGATTTGAGAGTCCATGATCATGATCTCTGGTTATGAAAGTTGGCGGAGATGCTCCTGTATCTCCCTGCAGATGTCATCCGTGCTCCTCCGAATATCAAGCAGCAACGTGTTCTCCTCTTCCGCCGGTGGCTCCAGAACATCAAACTGAGAGCGCAGGAGACCAGGCTGCATGAAATGTCCCCTCCGGGCCACCATCCTTGCATGGATCAGATCATATGTCCCGTACAGGAAGAGGAACCAGACGCCGGGCAGGCTGCACATGTGCAGGCCTGCTGTGTCCGAGCTGTAGGTCAGGGCCTCGGAGCCAAACAGCAGAACCTGCCTGTAAAGTCGCCTCAGAGCTGAACACACCATGATGGCATCACCCCCTGAAGACCTCTCCCTATTGAAGACAGACCCACAACTTCCAACATCATACAAGACAAACCAGAAGTGCCCATACGGAAAAAAATTGCAGTCAGAGTGCCGTATAACTGCTGTATAGAGTGCAGTATAACTGTAGTATGTTGCAAATACTGCGTCCAAAATATATATTTTTTTACCGCAGTATTTTGCAGTTCAACTCCAGTTCAACTGAAGTTATTCTGCAATTACTGCGTCAAAAATACCACAGTCGAATGCAGTTACTGCAGTTTCAAAACTGCAATCTTCTTTTGTAAGGGTGGAATTTGCTGTGCAAAAGTCTGTATCATGATACACATTGTACATCTAACAACAATGTTATACAAACATTCAAGAACACTTAAAACATGTATAAAACAGTGATTACATGTGACTGGGGAGAGTTTTCATCAGATGGGTTAAAATGGACAACCTCCATGTTGAAAACAACTAGCGGGATCAGGAAGGAGTGTGTGACTAACTGGGAAAGTGAGAAGGCGGATTACTAGGAGAATCTGAGTCCGGAAGGGGAGCAGATCTCTTTGAAGTTGTCACACAGAATTTAAGTGAGAGCTGTCACTTTCATCCCTCTCTCACTCCCTCTCTCCCTCCCTCTGTGCTCTGTAACTCCCTCTCTCCATCTTCATCTCATCTTATTTTAAGAATGCATTTCTGATCTGGTGTTTTTTCTCGCATTCTTTCCACCCAACTCTATCATATCAGCCTTTGCGATAGATTTGAGACTGTTCCATAAAAGAAAGAGATTGTGACTAACTGTTCCACTATGTGTATTTGCATATATAATAGGTGGTTATACATGTATAATGATGTGTACGTAGCCTATAATTACCTTTGAATGACAGCATGCAGTTTCAGCAGCCAAGGCAGTCTGTCCTGATGAATTAGAATAATCAGACACAGATGAGTCACAGGATCGGTTTCAGATCAAAATACTGAAACAGAATCAGAGTCCTGTGTTGTGATTTCCAGCCAACATAACAAGCCAGCTCTATCTCTAGTGGTCTCCCCATATCCCTGTCACTGACTGTCTCCGTCTCTCTCTACAGGGGGCATTGGCTCTAAGTATCAGCCAACAGGGCTACATAAGAGAGGTAAGCCTTAGTGAACTCACTCATGCACATCATATTTACTTTGGACATCATAAATGATGGAACTTGATGAAACAGCTCCCTTTGACACTAAGTGTAGGGTGACACTAAGTGAAGGTTGAGTTATTAAAACACTGCGTAGAATAATCAGAGGCGTGATGATAGCCTAAGAGAAGTGATGTGAGTGATTTGGTTACCTGGTCAGTCAGAGGCTCCCCACGAGCCATTTTCTCAACATTTTCCCGCGGGTGAAAGTCATCTCCCTCGTGCAGCGGCCACCCGAGCTGAGAACAGACACAGGTGAGGTGAGTGGAGTGCCAAACCAGACCTGGGTTCAAATATATGATTATTTAAGTATTTGTATTTTAAATACTTATTTTCTGTGTATTTTAGCTAGTATTTTCAAATACACTGGCCAAATCAACTACCGCTACTTATATTTGAAGTATCTGAATACCTACTTGTGAAACCAAATACTCAAAGACTTGTTTTACTAATTGTAAAACCAAATACACAAAAATACTCACAAACCAAATACTCAAATACTTTTTTCCAAATACATTTCAAATACCCCTAAATACCCTGCCCTAAAAAATGTACAAAAAGGCAAATGTTTATATACAATACAAAGTAGGCCTATGTTTTCAATAACTAAAGTATTTAGGCATTTGGAGAAAGTGTGTATATTTGTATTTTCAAATACACAGCCCAAAACAACTACTTCAAATATAAGTAGTTGTAAATATATGCAAATACTTCCAAATACATTACAATATTCAACTACTTTTTCAAACAATCTTTGTTTAAATTATTTGTTCGAAATGTATTTAATAGCAATTGAAATACAGTAACCTAAATAGTATTTGAACCCTGGTCAGCAGAGACACAAGTGGGCGGAGTGCGCTGAATCCCAGGTCAAAGTTTGAGAGCACCGTTCAATGTCTACCTTGTGTGACAGGAAGGCCCCTAGTGTTGTCCTGTGTGGGAGAGAAAAAGCATTAAGGCTCGGACAGTAGCTACAGTGAGGCTAACCAGGCCAATATTACGATTCTCATAAACCGATAATACACATAACCTAAACAGACTGATTTCACTGCTATGATGCGCGGTTCCGCAGGGAAATAGTACATCCATACATAGGCCAGTCTAGGATATTCCAGAATGCGGCTCACTGTTGAGCGGATGTGAATGCGATATCTAGTAGGCTACTGTGTGCTTCCCAAACGATAAACTAAAACAGGGACACCTACTTTCCGCAGCCAGACACTCCCATTATAACATATATCATTTCGCTGGGTGTCAGTACGGCCTGATGCCCAGGCGAAGCCCAGACGCTCCAGTGTAGATCATGTACAGGAAAACAGCTCTGCAGGTTGTTTTGGTATTGAGCGTAATGACGCAATACATGTCTTGCCTGCCGCCTGCCCCTTTCAGTTTAAAGCGACAGTACACGTTTCAAAACCAAATTGGACGCGGCGCATCATATGGCCCAAATACATTAAATGAGTTTTCAATTTTTATGTGAATGACGAAAGATATTAAATCGTTTGAAATCTATGTCCAATATGGATGGAAATGAAAATAGATCAAGTAGTCGTAATGTCGTGGGACAGGATCAAGTCCGTATGGATGGTCCAAGTTTAGCTACATGAGAGTATTGTTTTGATATAACCATTGCTGAAGCATGTGGTTATTGGCTCACCCCAGAGACCTATAGCCTAAGCAGTGGTGTGGTAACCATGCCATGGGTCACCTGAGGCGTCAGCCATGTTCATCGCAGCTGGGAATGATTCTAACACCATGCCAGTTGTTATGTGCCAACTATAGGCTTAATCATTAGAGATTATTCTCATAAATATATTAGGCCTGTTACACCTCCTGTGAGTGATCTCATGGTACACCTGTTTGATTATTTATTGGACAAAACTGTACCCAAAAGTGGCATATCGCGAAAGAGCGAATTGACAGAGGAGCGCGCATCTTGTTAATGACATCAGAGAGAGAAGGCAGACCGGTCCCTTCTTGCAGGCGACAGATGCAGCCTCTCCCACCTCGCCAGTCTCTTGCATCCATTCCTACGCTGAACGCGTCACTGCCAGTAAAAGCGTTTGTTTGATATGTGGAACAGGCAAATCAGGGCAGAAGAATGAAAATGCTTCGGTTTCGTAGTCCAAGCCTCCGCTCTCTGGATCAAGAGATCCAGGTCACGATTCGGTTACTGGATGACTCGGAGATCTCGTGCAGCATCCAGGTAAAGGGCGACCATGCTCGCGCAGCCCGCATGCAATGATCTTTATTGTGATTGTTACGAACCGTGGCATAATTGCGTCGGATGTTGACTGCCATGATCACATTATCGGGGTAAGATTGTAGGCTATTTTTATTAATTCACTGGCTTCATTAGAACATCTGGCTGTTTGTGGTTTCAAGTCGCATATTTTAGTATAGGTGACAAAACACTGGTTAGCCGTTCTTTTTCCTCACAAGGATTAATCTCCCCCCTCCAACGTTAGTAGTCTAGTCTTATTTAGCTGATAGCTACTGTAGCAACACATTAACGTACACTACCATTACACACTTTACACTACAATTGATCAGAAAATGTGTGACATATCTAAATAATAAATATATATATATCGGCGTAGACTTTATTTATTATTATTGTTGTGTAATAATAATAACAACCACTACCCAGTAGTGAATTTCTCATATTGATTGCATAAATCAACGCTGTGAATTTATCTATTAAAAAGCGTCAAAGACAGTGAACACCGGTTTCCCAAAGGGGGGGACCGGTGTTTATAGTTATCTGTCATTAAACTGTTGATGTTTGACCAGACTCACAACCATAACACTGACCATGTCAAACTAAGAGTCTCTGTGTTCATGTACAGCTGCCCAATCAATGATTTACAACCACTCTTAAATGCTGTGAGAGTGTCTGTGTGTGTGTGTATGTAAGAGACAAACAGAGAGAGAGAGAGAAAGTGTGTGTGTGTGTGTGTGTGTGAGAAGGAGAGAGAGAGAGATAGTGTGTATGTGTGTGTGAGAGAGAAGTTGTGTGTGTGTGTGTGTGTGTGAGAGAGAAGGGGTGTGTGTGTGTGTGTGTGTGTGTGTGTGTGTGTGTGTGTGTGTGTGTGTGTGTGTGTGTGTGTGTGTGTGTGTGTGTGTGTGTGTGTGTGTGTGTGTGTGTGTAAGAGAGAAATAGAGAGACAGAAAGTGTGTGTGTGTGAGAGAGAGAAAGTGTGTGTGTGTGTGTGTGTGTGTGTGTGTGTGTGTGTGTGTGTGTGTGTGTGTGTGTGTGTGTGTGTGTGTGTGTGTGTGTGTGTGAGAGAGAGAGAGAGAGAGAGAGAGAAAGAAAGAGAAAGAGAGCGAGTGTGTGAGTGTGTGAGAGAGAGAGAGAGAGAGAGAGAGAGAGAGAGAGAGAGAGAGAGAGAGAGAGAGAGAGAGAGAAGGTGTGTGTGTGTGTGTGTGTGCGTGTGTCAGTGAGTGCACGGTCAGGAGGAAATGTCTGTGTTGTAGCTAAATGCATTTTTCAGTCGTTGTGTCTTAATGGGTTTCTGTTCCAGGGTGAATTCTTCTGCATATTTCATGAACTTCCGCCGAGTTCGTTCTGCTCCGACAACATTCTTTTTAATGTTAGAAGGCTTCTTCTCTGTTCTTTCTTCATATGTAGGTCATCAGAAGCCACAGATGTAAGACACAGACTGAAAATGTCATGGTGTGGGTTGGTTTCTGGAGCATTTCTGTGGAGTTGTGTGGAGTTGTGTTCCTCGGACAGATGTCACATTTGGAGTGACGTTCAAAACCGTGCTAGAGATGCATTCACAACAGTACTTAGTGTAGGAAGTTACAATGTGAGAGGGAGAAATGTAATGCATTGCTTAATTTGAGCCAATAGGTTACTACTACAGATTAAGCATCATTCTTATTGGTTGCCATGTAGTCCCACCCTCGATTGACAGCTCTCACAAGATGCTAAATTGATTTTTTTTAATGCTGAGTGTGTTTTCCAGTGCTGGTGTGGATTAGATTGGCTGTGTTGAGTGTGTGGTGTTGAGCCTGGGGGTAAATGTGTCTACTGTAGCTCACTGCTCTCGTGTTCAGTCTAAATGTAAAACCGAACCTGCTGAGGGAGACAAGCCCAAACAATCAATATTCCCTGACCTCCATCCTCCCTCCCCCCAATACACCTCTCCCTCACCTTCTCCTCTCCTCTTTCACCCTCTGTCTACTGTCAAGTGGCAGTTCCATCCTAGCCCTTATGAAGAGATGACCAAAAGTCCTCGGTCGTCATGCGTTTGAAAGTAGTTTTGTGTTCTACTGTTATGGCTGGGGATTTTTTGACATGTACCAAAAAACTAAGCCATTATTATGAAAAGCAAATGTTTGGCCAAAGATACTTGGTTGGACATGTAAGGAATTGCGGAAGCCCTTCAAAATGGAAATTGCCAGCATTTTGATTCTCTCTTTCCCTCTCTTTCTCTCTCTCACTCTCTCGCTCTCTCTCTCTCGCTCGCTCTCTTTCTCTCTCTCGCTCGCTCTCTCCCCTCTCTCTCTGTCTTCTCAGACAGCCCATGTATAATTAAGGATGATCATTGTCCTTCATGAGGCCAACATTAGTCAGGTGTCACTGATGCCCGGCACTTTGTGTGTGTGTGTGTGTGTGTGTGTGTGTGTGTGTGTGTGTGTGTGTGTGTGTGTGTGTGTGTGTGTGTGTGTGTGTGTGTGTGTGTGTGTGTGTGTGTGTGTGTGTGTGTGTGTCTTCATAGTATTGTGATATCAGACCAGATGAGAGCCTTTTATAGCCTCCTCCGGATGAGTGTATTTCCGTCCATTATAAAGTCACCTTACCGATACATTACCGATACATTACTGATACATTATTGATACATTACCGATACATTACCGATACATTACCGATACATTATCGATACATTACCGATACATTATCGATACATTACTGATACATTATCGATACATTACCGATACATTAGCGATACATTATTGATACATTACCGATACATTAGCGATACATTATCGATACATTACCGATACATTACCGATACATTATCGATACATTACCGATACATTACCGATACATTACCGATACATTATCGATACATTACCGATACATTATCGATACATTACCGAAACATTACCGATACATTATCGATACATTCTCGACACATTACCGATACATTACCGATGCATTATCGATACATTACCGATACATTATCGATACATTACCGATACATTACCGATACATTACCGATACATTACCGATACATTTCTATTTAAGAATCTGTAAACAGATAGGAGCAATCATCATATTTCAAAGGTCTGTGAGGAAAGGAGAGAGAAAGAGGGAGGTGTGTGTGTGTGTGTGTGTGTGTGTGTGTGTGTGTGTGTGTGTGTGTGTGTGTGTGTGTGTGTGTGTGTGTGTGTGTGTGTGTGTGTGTGTGTGTGTGTGTGTGTGTTTGAGGCAGTGCTGGTGTTTCAGTTAGTAGGCATTCTTTGGCTTGGGTTTAAAAATAGCAGAGTTTTCTATTCTTGTCTTCCACGGCGCACCTTTGATGTCTTTCTGAAGATGACTAAAGAAGAAAGAGATCAATCCTCCAGACTTCACCAAGTAATGGGGAGAATCAGAGAGGAGCCAATAGACAAGTAATAGAGGAGGATGAGGGAACTGAGAGAAATATGAAGAGAGGAGGAGAGTAATGGGGAGGTGACTCAGAGAGGTATCCAGGTGGTTAGATGTTGAATGAAGACTCAGAGAGGTATCCAGGTGGTTGGATGTTGAATGAAGACTCAGAGAGGTATCCAGGTGGTTAGATGTTGAATGAAGACTCAGAGGGGTATCCAGGTGGTTAGATGTTGAATGAAGACTCAGAGAGGTATCCAGGTGGTTAGATGTTGAATGAAGACTCAGAGGGGTATCCATGTGGTTAGATATTGAATGAAGACTCAGAGAGGTATCCAGGTGGTTAGATGTTGAATTAAGACTCAGAGAGGTATCCAGGTGGTTGGATGTTGAATGAAGACTCAGAGAGGTATCCAGGTGGTTAGATGTTGAATGAAGACTCAGAGAGGTATCCAGGTGGTTAGATGTTGAATGAAGACTCAGAGAGGTATCCAGGTGGTTGGATGTTGAATGAAGACTCAGAGAGGTATCCAGGTGGTTAGATGTTGAATGAAGACTCAGAGAGGTATCCAGGTGGTTGGATGTTGAAGGAAGACTGAGAGAGGTATCCAGGTGGTTGGATGTTGAATGAAGACTCAGAGAGGTATCCAGGTGGTTAGATGTTGAATGAAGACTCAGAGAGGTATCCAGGTGGTTGGATGTTGAATGAAGACTCAGAGAGGTATCCAGGTGGTTTTATGTTGAATGAAGACTCAGAGAGGTATCCAGGTGGTTGGATGTTTTATGAAGACTCAGAGAGGTATCCAGGTGGTTAGATGTTGAATGAAGACTCAGAGAGGTATCCAGGTGGTTGGAGGTTGAATGAAGACTCAGAGAGGTATCCAGGTGGTTAGATGTTGAATGAAGTCTCAGAGAGGTATCCATGTGGTTAGATGTTGAATGAAGACTCAGAGAGGTATCCAGGTGGTTAGATGTTGAATTAAGACTCAGAGAGGTATCCAGGTGGTTAGATGTTGAATGAAGACTCAGAGAGGTATCCAGGTGGTTGGAGGTTGAATGAAGACTCAGAGAGGTATCCAGGTGGTTAGATGTTGAATGAAGACTCAGAGAGGTATCCAGGTGGTTGGAGGTTGAATGAAGACTCAGAGAGGTATCCAGGTGGTAGGATGTTGAATGAAGACTCAGAGAGGTATCCAGGTGGTTAGATGTTGAATGAAGACTCAGAGGGGTATCCAGGTGGTTAGATGTTGAATGAAGACTCAGAGAGGTATCCAGGTGGTTAGATGTTGAATGAAAACTCAGAGAGGTATCCAGGTGGTTAGATGTTGAATGAAGACTCAGAGAGGTATCCAGGTGGTTAGATGTTGAAATAAGACTCAGAGAGGTATCCAGGTGGTTAGATGTTGAATGAAGACTCAGAGAGGTATCCAGGTGGTTGGACGTTGAATGAAGACTGAATCCAGAGATTGTGATAGTGTAACAATAGCAGTCATATGGTACACACTGATGTAATAGATGTTACTGTCCATTTGTATGTTAATCATAATTACTAATGAGGGGGGGGGGGGGGGGGGTTGTCAACCAAGCAGCATGACAGAAATATGATGCCAAGTTTTCGAACTACCGGTAGTTTCTCTGAGAAGATGTATAAAGCGATCTGTGCATTTGAACAGCAGCATAAATACACCTATTTCACTTTTGCTTGTCAAAAAATGAATGACCCCTGCTGCACATGCTGCCACTGTTTTGAACAGATTAGAACGAGCAGCCAGCTCACGAAAGAACGAGTACACCAGGGAGAACGCAACAAGCATGCAGATGCAATAAGTGAAAGAAGTTTATCTAACTTAATGTCACAAAGCATGAACTTCATTCTGAAATAACTTTATTTTCGAATTAGTCAGATATTTTAGTTTAGATATACTTGAAATTGGTATGGGAGCTAACTAACTAGCAAGCTACCAGCTAGCTATAGCTGCTTATCAAAGGTAGATAACTGGTTAATTTTACCAAACAATTTCTCAATGTTTCTCAAAATTACTGTAGCTGGCTGATTTAGTTTTGATCATGCTTTGTGATACACCAGGATTTATGCTGTTTTAGTCCACACAGCATGTCGTCCTGTCACCCACAGTAGAACATGATGAAAATAATATGAATATGAAATAATACCATTGGTCAGCCACAGCCATGCTTCTTTGTCCTACCAGATCAGCGTTGAGAAGGTTCTAGCTAGTGTATCCCTCTGACCGACTCTTGTTCCGGTTTATCAGGTCCCAGGCTCCCATGGCTGTTATCATGATTAAGTTAATTACAATTTGCTTTTTGCTTTAGCGCCATCTGTACCTGATAGAGCAGATCTAGTGTCTTGCCTAGTTAAATAAAGGTTACATTTAAAAATATATTTTTTAAATCCAGTCTCCTGTACGGAAGTAAGCCGTCTGGCACGAGAGACTCATTGGGAGGGAGACTAGAGCAGACACAGACGTTCTGACTGGACACACATTTGAGCCCCCCCAAGACGGTCCATTTACTTTGTCCTATAAAATTGTATGCTATGGAATCCTGCTATTTCATTGAGGCAGTTCCCTCTCATAGCAAATAGCTGGCAAAATAATCCAACTAATGTTCTCACGGCCTATGCCCGCGGCTCTGCTGCTGCTACCAGAGTCACTGAGGGGCAGAATAGTAACTGAACAGCTTGTTTTGAACATTATATTATAGAAATAGGAAAATATACACACTTACCACACTTTTATGAGCATTTAAAACACATATCTATGAATTTTACCATATATTCAGTACCAGTCAAAAGTTGTAAAAATAAAGAAAAACCCTGGAATGAGTACGTGTGTCCTAACTTTTGACTGGTACTGTATATAAAAAAAAATCACATGTAGGGCGCTGCCCCTAAATCCCTAATGGGCAGGCTGCCGCTGACACACATACACACATTCTGAGATGTTCCCTGGAACACTTATGGGGCTTTCAGCCCAATTAGCCTCTGTCTCTTTCGTAATGGACACCCATTCACCAACAGGGCATCAGTGGCTGGAAACGTGTGTGTGTGTGTGTGTGTGTGTGTGTGTGTGTGTGTGTGTGTGTGTGTGTGTGTGTGTGTGTGTGTGTGTGTGTGTGTGTGTGTGTGTGTGTGTGTGTGTGTGTGTGTGTGTGTGTGTGTGTGTGTGTGTGTGTGAGAAAGAGAGAGAGAGTGTGTGTGTATGTGTGTGTGCGTGTGTTATGGACGTCATGCTGCTTGCTTAGCGAGTACCACTTCCACTCAATTCGGCTCATACCTGGCTGCAAACTCGGGACCTCTGCTTTGCTAACACATGTGACAGCCCTTCCTGATAACTTTCCAACTGGTTGAGCAACCAAAAAGGATCCAATTGGATAGCTCTATCTGCAGAATTTCAAGCTAACTGTGGAGTGAGCTTCGGTACGTTCTTAACTCTGTTACACGTAAGTAGCAATTCCAGGGCTTGTTTTCCTTCTCCTCTCCTCTCCCCACCACCACCCTCCCCTTCCTCTCCCCACCACCACCCCCCCTACCACTCCCCCTTCCTCTCCCCACCACCACCCTCCCCACCACTCCCCCTTCCTCTCCCCACCACCACCACCCTCCCCACCACTCCCCCTTCCTCTCCCCACCACTCCCCCTTCCTCTCCCCACCACCACCCTCCCCACCACTCCCCTTTCCTCTCCCCACCACCACCACTCCCCATTCCTCTCCCCACCACCACCCTCCCACCACTCCCCCTTCCTCTCCCCACCACCACCCTCCCCACCACTCCCCCTTCCTCTCCCCACCACTCCCCCTTCCTCTCCCCACCACCACCCTCCCCACCACTCCCCCTTCCTCTCCCCACCACTCCCCCTTCCTCTCCCCACCACTCCCCCTTCCTCTCCCCACCACCACCCTCCCCACCACTCCCCCTTCCTCTCCCCACCACTCCCCCTTCCTCTCCCCACCACCACCCTCCCCACCACTCCCCTTTCCTCTCCCCACCACCACCACTCCCCATTCCTCTCCCCACCACCACCCTCCCACCACTCCCCCTTCCTCTCCCCACCACCACCCTCCCCACCACTCCCCCTTCCTCTCCCCACCACTCCCCCTTCCTCTCCCCACCACCACCCTCCCCACCACTCCCCCTTCCTCTCCCCACCACTCCCCCTTCCTCTCCCCACCACCACCCTCCCCACCACTCCCCCTTCCTCTCCCCACCACTCCCCCTTCCTCTCCCCACCACCACCCTCCCCACCACTCCCCCTTCCTCTCCCCACCACCACCCTCCCCACCAGGGGGGGTGGGGATAATTGGTTTGTCTCCTGCCTTTGAGACAAGTTCACAGAGCATTATGGGGTACGATAATGATGAAATATCTAGAAGAACGTATCTCCAAGGCTTGGATCAGATCTCCAGTATCCTCTGTCATCTCCGGAACTCCTCTCTCCGGGGAGAAACAAACTCTTTCAATGTTAGAATAGGGTCAATCATTGGCTCATTATTGTCATTTCCACACACACCCAAATCAGATCATTGATCAGTCCTCTTGCTACATGAAGGTCACCAGTAGTGGTGCGTGTGTAAAATCACTATGTTTTGTGATAATTGTGTTGTTTGCTCTATAACCTGTTAGTTCATATGCCTTGACACCGTGATATATAAGTCCGAGACAATAAGAAGACACAGTGGCAGAATAATTTAAACCACACATTTGTTTCATCACAAAACTGGAGAGCAACATCTGTCCAGTGAAGTCCACAAAACATATTGAATGTAACAAACAGCTACATAAACTACAGCATGGTCAAGAAAGGTAATGTTTCCAACATTTTCAGAACTATTGATTGTGTGTGTGCAAGTAGGAATAAGTAGAAAAAACATGTTGGTTCACCCTTGTCGTGTCTTTACTATCCTTAAATGTGACTAAATTGTATGACCAGCTATTTTATCAAATCGATTACCTAACGTTGAATTGATTACGTGATTGAATTAAACCATGCAACAATTAAACCATTAATAACCTGGGGCACCACGGAAGCATTAATTTATATAGAATGGTTATTTCCCGAATCCACTCTCTTTAAAATCTGAAGATCTTTTATACAGGGATGGAAACTAGTCACCTTTCAGCGAAATTTGCTGAAGGGGGCTTTGGATGACTACTGGCTGTATGTGAACTAGTGATACGCGTTTGGGGCAATACTGGCTTTATTCAAGGCTCAGCCAATCGTTCACATAACAGAATGCAGCACGCGACTGAAGAGAGAAGAGATTGGCTAGTTACAACATCAGCGCTCGCTTGAAAGGCAGTTTACCAGTTAACTTCCAGCAGTGCGTCCCATGAACAATAACTAAGAGGTAGGTGAGAAGCCTGACCACGGAGACAGGGGTGAGAAGGTGATGAAGCGTACATCATGAGCTGTAACCGAAAAACAACTGTCATTTGGAAAGTTTGAAGTGAGGGAGAAAGTGGTGGAACAAGTATTGTTAGCATTGTTAAGTATCTTGCTAGCGGGATCGAATGATCCGTTTGCTAGCCAGAGAAACTTTACTGATCAAATAATTGAGTTCATGGTGTGAAAATGATCTGGCTAATAAAGTCAGACAGCACAACATCAGATGAGCTAACATTAGTAACCTAACCAATTCGCTATTATATTAACTGGTAACCTGATACGACTCCTTGCCGTTCCTCAAGTTCTAACGCGTTAGTTGCTTACTGGGCCCTGGCAATCTGTGTGACATGTTAATTAGCTAATGAACAAACTACCATCTGTGAACTAATGTTTTCCCTTTACAGTAGCATGGGGTTAATTTTCAGAATGAGAGAATTAGGTGAAAATGAGACGTTGCTTGTTAAACAAGTGAAGCTGGAGCTGGGCCTGGCTTAAGCTGGATGCCACTAGGTGAAAGGAACACCACACACTTTCCCTCTTTCTCAGTTTTTAAATACAGTGGATAAAAAGGGGTATGCCAGGTGTACTTTCTGCCTGAAAGAGATCAATTATGCCAACAAAGGGCATCATGCTCTGCTGGCACATTGTAGAACAGATGTCCACAGGCATAAAGTGTACAATGCAGTGTAACCCAAAGATATTGCTTTTGTTGTGTTGAACTTGCCAGTAAAACGTGTGTGAGTGAGGGGGGATAATTACATTTTTTACTCAGTGAACGTTATTTTTTGCACACATGTAGCCTTGTGCACTTGATCGATGTCGACTATAGTGGCCACTATAATAGAGAAAAAATTAAAATGCCTGTTTGTTTCATTCTATTTAAGATGTTTTTTCCCAAGTGCAGTATTTAGATGTGTGTGGTCACTTGCAGTCTATTATAAAGGCTGTCATGGCTAACTGCAATATCAGTGTATTGTTTTTTCTCAAGGCTTGAGTGTCATTTGCAGTAAAGTCTAGGCAACAAATCACATTGGATTGCTTTCTTTACATTTGTTTAGCTGTGAGCTTTTTATTTTACACACAGAGACTGATCATGTAGATCATATTCTTTGTTGTTTAATTAGTTAAAACCTGCATTTCCCCCCTAGCAGAGATTTTTTGTACATGTTTCAGTGCAAAGAAAAGTGTCACCATTTTGGTCCCTCACCAGTTTGCATCCCATGTTTATATCAATAGCAGTCAATTATTAATCGTCACCTTCTATCAGTCTCATCTGAACATCGTAAAATTATTGGTTATCTGCACGAACCCTAGCATAAATTATGAATCAACAATATACAAATTGGCTTAATTATGTATTTACTAACTAACTAAACAATCACAGAAATACATAACAAACAAACAGAAGATATTTGGTTACTAACAATGATGGAAAAGTCCCTAGTGGGCTAAGCCGATATGACGGCTTGGTAGACAACGTGAAGGGGGTGTGGACTGAGAAAGAGCGAGAAAGACAACATGGATTCATTACACACAGTCTATAATTATATTAATTGAAATGCTAATCCTTTGCCCATGAACGGTCCCTCATTCGAAAATAAATTGCAATTTATATTTACGCCCGTATGTCGTTGTTGTGTTCTCTGTTGGAATCCGGTCCGTCTGCTGGAGAGTTCATCAGAGTCTTTCTGCTTGCGTTTCCCCAAAGATCAAAGTCTTTCGTGGTTGTTAGAATGGAAACTTCAGAGTACCATTCGGGAATGTTCACATAGAATAGATGCTTCGGCAGTTGTCAGTATTCTCGTCCTAGGTTTACATAATATCTAGATTCAGTCTTGTAATCCGTGTCATCTACAATTTCTCACTTCTTCTGTAGTGAATTGATAGTCTCAGAGTTGAATCATTTCCAGCTGTGTATCCAATGCTCCACGTGGGATGGTTTTCTAGTCTAAAATAACATTTGATCTTTTCGCAAATAGTTTCATATTTAAACATTTAAATTGCACAACAATTCCATGTCAATCTGATAACTAGAATGTGTAGACTTTCCAAGATACAATTTATGTCGTCCTATCATCAAATATATTGTCCTAGACAACAACTGATCTGACATCATATTCTTTAAGTACCAACGGACACTTTCAACTGGTTGGATTACAGATATATTGTTCCATTTCCCCAACCGTTTTATGTTACTGTAATGCAAAGTCTCTCTCTGTGGTAACAAAGGATTTTCAAGAGTCCATTCTATAGAGTGAGTTTCTGTATTTATGGGAGGGTCATAAACCGGTGGGGGGGAAGAGAGAGAAAGGGGGTTTTATGACCCTCACCCAACATGGCAAAGTCATGACAGTCCCCCTCTGGTGGTTTAAATCTTGTGATTATCCTGCAAGTTGCAAACCAACATAAAAATGACCGTGGGTTGTCCTGGTTGTGGATCATTGTTGCAGTCCTCCTCTGGTGGTTGACCTTGTTAGGCTCTCTGAAAGCATAGCAGTCCACCACCAGGATGGGCAGTGGATGTCCGGTTGGTGATCACCGTTGCAGTCCCCCTCTGGTGGTTAACCTTGGTAGCTTTCCTGGAAATGGAGCAGTCCAACACAAGGATGGGCAGTGGATGTCCGGTTGGTGATCGCCGTTGCAGTCCCCCTCTGGTGGTCGACCCGGGTAGGGTTTCTGCAAATGGAACAGGCCGCCACAAGGATGGGCAGCGGATGTCCGGATTGGGATCACCATTCCTGACCCGTCATCTGGTCGTCCAGACTGGAAGATCTGGGCAGTAACTTAAGCAGATGTTAACAATGCACACACACTCACAAAATATAGAATTACATTTCTTCCCAAATGAGCAGCGTTGTGGCACTAAGTGATGGTTGTATGGGGAACTTGTTTATGGCTCTATCACTTCCTAAGTGTCAAAGGAAATTAAATGAAAAGGAATGAAAGCATAAACAAAAGATAGTTATCACACCTTAATCATCTAATTGAACTATATTCTACATACGTTCAACATCTTGGCAAAATGACCCTATCATGGCATTGTCTAATGTCATCTCTAGGGCATTCCTAATTTGCGGTGTGTTGCTTAGGGCCCTATCCTAAGTTGATAACTACATGATAAGTCTACAGCTGCAAGGCACCAGCCTCGGGCTGTCTACAGGGATGACCTATGGACCTCTGTGGAGAAACTGGTGAGTACTGTAGCTGAGTCAAAAAGGCCTAAGAGTACATTTTCAACTTTCTAAGGCTGGTATTTTGTCCAGAACCTTAGTGTTCCGAGCATAAATCCTCATTAAATGTTCCGTTGTACGTGTGCATTTATGCTTACATAAGCGCACATGCCAAGGGAAAGAACCAAGTATCCTGGTAGGTTACAACTTGTTCAGAATAAGTCTGAAGTCATCAGATAATTTCCAGGTCGATACCTGGAGGTCAGTAAGAATTGATGTTGACCTCAAGACGTGTTAGGGGACCTGTGTAGTTTTACTACACGTCACTGTATATTAAAACACCATTGTAGCGGTGGTAGGTATGAAGGAGTCTATTAACTAACTGTTTTCCACGGTGGAGCTAACCTCACGACGGAAGTACTCTCTAAGCACTGAACCAGTCGTACGTGGTGTGATCATGGTTCATGACTTCTAATAACTTTTCTCCTGAATGGAGGTTTCTATTTATTAGTGGCATGTGTGTTGACCATCAGAAGAGTGTTCTGGAGATTCCCTTACACGTGTTGCAATCTGAGTGACTACTAACTCCTCTGTCGCTGCTATCAATAGCAATTTGACTTGTGAAGTCTCTAATCCTCTTACTGATTGTTGCTGGACTGACTGTGGTGGCATTGGTACTGGTACTCAAGGGGACCAGTTGTCCTACCGATTTATTCTGAAATATTATCCTACCGGAACACATGATTAGAGCACTTTACTAGTTGTATTGTAGTTGAAACTACACATGGCAAGGCATGACTATTTGTGCCATTTGTTTCAGAGGTGGAAGTCAACTGGACTTCTTTTCCGACCAGTGTGGTACACCTCAGTAATATCTTAGATGTGTTCTAAGATTATCCCCGTCTAGGGGCCTGTCTGCTCCTCACTGTTCTCATAGGGGAGTTTACTAGATGTGTTTTCTGCTCTGGCGGCCTCGTACGGTGTTTCACGTAGTCTCGACCCGTCCCCCCCCACCAGCCTCGATGAGGCTCATTATAGGTCTGGACTACTATTCCCCCCTTTGTGACTCGGTTCCCCCCCCACCAGCGGTTGGTGTTGGTGTCCGAGGCACAAACGAAAAGGTCGGACCGTATGTACAAGTTGTCATTGACCGATTTGTTATGAGAATGGCTGTAACCTTTCAACCAAATCTTCTGGTGTTTGTGCTTCAAAACACTCAGTGGCTGTCGAAACCTGTCAGTCACCACAGCGTCCGTGTTACGTTCCCCAGTTTCTGTGTTGTAGTTTGTATTTGAGTGTGTGTGTTTCAGGAGATGGCTTCCTGAAATTCTCCCCAAGCAGCTGATTGGTCGGCCCCAATTGATGATTGGAGAGCTGACCCCGCCCCCTCGTCAAGACGCAGCTGTCTCTAATTACCAATGCCTTCTGAAGCTATAAAAGCCAGTGTTCTGTTGTTCAGAAGAGAGAGATCATAGGCTTAGATCATTGCAGGCTGAGGAGATTGCAGAAATATTGATTGTGATTTAGAGAGATCATGGCTGAGGGTCATATATAGTGTTGGTTGTTTCTCAGAAAGCGAATTGGTATGTACTGTGTTAGTTTGTTGCATTATCAGATAGAGCTTATTTGATGTCCTTGGTTTCTTAGTTTGTTTGAGTAATTGTTTGATATTCTGTTTCATTTGTTCCCAGGGGGGAAGGGGAAGGCACCTAGGGAGTGCTTAGGCAAGAGGCCCGCGGGCATACATATACCCGTAGTATATTCACTGTCTAGGCACACTAGGTAAGACCTGGGCGGACCACCCCCTGAATTTTGGTTAGTGCACCAGGCGGTGCTAAATAAAGTAAGTAGTGGGTAGGCAAGTTAGATAGAGGGGGAGCTTTGATATTTACTTTCTTTGCTTTGGTTCCGTCCAGCCCCTTTTCCCCATATTACCGTGTAAAGGAATAAAATCCTAGTAAACGGTAAATTCTGCCTTTTGTCGTCTCTTCTCACACCTACAGTCCATACCTCTTTCACTTCACGGGGAGTTGAGTTGTAGCAGGGTGTTGCGTTCCCTCTTCACAGAGGCGTGCGTAACATAATGGGGGCTCATCTGGGATTCCATTAAACCCACCGGACCCTGCTGCACTGAGCTCTCTGTGGTTAGTGATTGAGGTGTGATGGTAGGTTGTGAGTTTGGATGACTTGTTTAGTTTGTGTGTTCAGTAGATTGCTGTGTACAAGATGGCTGCCTCAGCCATCTCCAAGTCCATTGAAGCGCCCTCTGTTGATTGTTTGGTGAGGTTTCGTAAAGTAGACCTTTTACCTATAGCTGACCATTATGGATTCATTATCCCTGAGAAAGCCCTGAAGGCTGAGCTTTTGGTGCTAGTCAGGGAGGGTTTAGTGAGAGAACGAATTCTCTCATTGCAAGGAGAGGAGACGGGTAGACTTTCCGATGCCAAGTCGGAGGACAGGGCGGAGGAAGGGGTTGCTCGTACCCCCTTTACGTTGCCTCGATACGATCCTTTATCTTTTGCTTCAGGTCGTTCAGACGGGACCGTAAGGCTGAAGGTGAGGCTGGCCTGGTTAGAAATGGAGCAAAAAGATAAGGAGAGACAGATGACGTTTGAACTTGAAATTAGGACAATGGAAATCGACAAGGAGGTGAGGATCCGACAACTGGAGCTAGACGCATGTGGCAACCTCTTCAGTACCTGCGAACTGAGATGAGGATATTTGTCTGTGATATCGCAAAGTGTTACACCAGTGGGAGTCATCAGGTCAGTTTCTGGACTGACGCCATTAGTGTCATTGTAAGGGGTGACAGTCCCCCACAAAGCGGAAGATCTATCATCGGAATCAGAATACACTCTTCGCATCAATGTTTTTCTTGCTGAGACGGCGGCAGTGCTAGTGGAAGTGTCCGAAGGGCAAGAGAAGTTTATCTCAACTACAGTATTGCACGACTTCAAGGAGGAGGGAAGTTGCTCATTCACAGAGACTGCTGGCTCGAAATCATGAAAAGAATGCTCAATCAGGTTTGCTGATGGAATGTGTCGAGATATCGTAATATCTCCTTAGATCAGATTCTGCACCAAGAGGTTTCGAAACGTCTGTTTCCCAAGGGGTGCTTTCGACAGATACCCCTCGTGAATGACTGTGTTGCAGCTAGTGTTAGGGGTAGACAGTGTGGTCAGTGGAGAAGGCACTGTGGACTGTGACCATACATGGTTGGTTTTCCAATCCATCAGTGGGAGTAACCGATCTATCAAGTCTGCTCCAAGTAGCAGGGGTTCAGATTCGAGGCTGGTAACATACACAGGGTGAACGAGCGATACGTCCTGGAAGTGTAGTTTCAGCATGACTCTCAATGTGAGAGGCGAGGTAGTCTGAGTGAAACGTTGAAGTGTAGTGTCACATCGTTCCACTTTTAAACAACGTTTAGTTGGCTTCAAAGCCCTTTTGAGATCATCAAACAATGTTTGAGAGATGAGCGATATTGTTGCGGCTGACTCAATTAGCGCATGTTAAGCAGTCCTCCAGGACTGTTTCCAGGTATGACCGTTTAGATTCGCAGTGGACATATTTAGTGGACATATTCCCACAAAGTGGAGTCGTCGTTCGCAATGACGTAATGTGCCATTTCTGTTCAAGGTGAAAGCAGATTGACTTTTCTGATTTTGAGTGGGCTTGGCTTTAACGAAGCTTTTGACCTTTTTCTTCGCAACCTTTGTATCAGAGTCTATAGACAAAGCCTGTGGGCTTGTTTCTTGATCAAGTGGGCCCTGGATAGGGTCTCGAGTGAGAGCGGGTGAAATTTAAATTTTTATGTCCTTGCTAAGGGTGTTAATTATTGCGGACCTGGTGTCCGGTAATTCCCCGTCTAGTCCTTGTGATTTATCTTTTACCCTTTTCTAAAAAAATTCTCGCTTTAGTTCTTCATGTAATGGAACTTCTAGAGAACATTGGTCTACGTTTTGATCGTCCTTTAACCCTTTGTTACCCTTGTGCTCTGACACTTTGTGTGGGTTGGGTGCAGGAACCTGGCGAACAGGTCAATTGTAACGGTAGTCGTTTCGATGGCGACGTACTTTACAGTTATTTCGACCGCGGTGGTTATTGGAATCGTGGTTTCGTGGTAGAAACCACTGTTGTGCGTCATCTCTCTACACTCCAATACCTGACAATGCACCCTCTAATTGGAGTGAGTGCTCCTGGACAAACTTCAAAACCGAGTGGTCAGGGCTCTTACACGGAACCCAAACCGGCTGCGCACGTGCGCCATCGTGCGCTATCGTGCATACATTTATTTTGCCCCCTACACCAAATGCGATCACGACATGCAGGTTAAAATATCAAAACAAACTCTGAACCAATGACATTAATTTGGGGACAGGTCGAAAAGCATTAAACATGTATGGCAATTTAGCTAGTTAGCTTGCACCTGCTAGCTAACGTTAATTTGTCCTATTTAGCTAGCTTGCTGTTGCTAGCTAATTTGTCCTGGGATATAAACATTGAGTTGTTATTTTACCTGAAATGCACAAGGACCTCTACTCCTACAATTAATCCACACATAAAACGGCCAACCAAATCATTTCTAGTCATCTCTCCTCCTTCCAGGCTTTTTCATCGTTTAACTTATATGGTGATCGCATCTAAACTTTCATTGTATTACCACGACTACCGGCAAAACAGTTCGCCTTTCAATCACCCACGTGGGTATAACCAATGAGGAGATGGCACGTGGGTACCTGCTTCTATAAACCGATGGGAGAGGCAGGACTTGCAGCGCGATCTGCGTCAGAAATAGGAATGAGTTCTATTTTAGCCCTTGGCGTCGCAGACGCTCGCGAGCAGTGTGGGTGCAAAAATTGAATAACAAGGATTTCAAAATGTATTTTGCGACGCTCGCGCACGCAACGTGTCCGGTCTGGTTAGCATGTTAGCGTTGCAAGCTTTTAATTCCTCAAAAGCTGTACTTGTAAGCTCTCTGAGTTGTAAGATAGGCAAGCCAATGTGGGCTGTAGGGCCCAAGTAGGTAATAAAGGTGGGATACATGTTCGACAGAAACATTTGTTTGAATGGTAACAGTTCTTCCATTCCTGTTTCAGTGAGTAGGCCAAAGTAAGCTGAACGATAGCAAGCTTGTGGGTGTTCATTCCGAGCTTGTTTGACAGTGTTAGCCAGTGAGCTATCGTGTTTGCGAGTCGTAGAACCACTGAATTCTAATTTCAAAGCTATGGCAAGTTTAGCGTAGTCGTTAAGCACATGTTGCTGCTGTAGACAAATTAACCTCGTCACACGTCTATTCGGCGTTCGAATAGACACGTGACAAGGTAAACCCTGTCAGAACCCGTAGCGTTCGGGTAGCCATCCAATGCGTCTTCTATGTCAGATAGGAACGTCTCAGTATCGTTTGGCTGACCTGGAACGGAGTCAAAGGTGGAGAAATTCTTGACAATTTTGTCAAGGTGTTCCACGCCAAGCGGGCGGAGCGGGATGGCTTCATCCTGTGGGCAAATTGGGGCCTAAAGGTCAAGAGGAGAAGCAAAGCTTTGGCTTTGTTGGCGAAGAGGCGCCATATTACTCAGAGGAGAAGACTGAGGGACACTTGAGGGAGGCAAAGTCTGAAACCTTCTATCGTCTTCACTCCGGTTGCTTGGTTGGGTAGTCACACTGTAGCGCGTGACCGTTCTGGAAGTACCTAAGGGTGGTATTCTGCTGCATTGCAGAGTCCACTTGAGCACTTAGAGTACTGATTTTGGACACGGGAGTGTCGCATTTGCTCCTTTCAGTCTCAAATGTATCTATCATTGTTTGCAGATAGAGGTCTTGAGTACGGAGCGAGAGATTCAGTGATGAGATTTCCTCCCTTAGAAATCAATATTTCCATCTTCATCACCTGAGTTCTCTCATCATTCATTTGCTCAGCGACTTCAATGAGTTCTGCTGACCTGTCATCCAACTTAGTCATTGTGTTCATTCACTGATCGTCTTTGGTCTGCAGCATGTTGAGAGAACATTGTTACTTTGAGTAACGTTCAACAAAACTGCATGCATGTTATCAAGTTGAGCGCTCCTGTTTGTAGATAACACTTCAGATTTATCTAGTTTGGCGTGGAAATCATCGTATTTAGTTTTGGCTAAATAAATAGAGTTGTTCCTGTAGAATGCGATTTTATTCGTGTAGAAGTCATACGTTTTTGCAATTACATTTAATTGTTCAGTTTTTGAACACAGTTCCATAGATAGCAGAATTTTTCCCTTTTCTGCGCTTGTCATCGGTTTCCGGTTCTCTCCACCTGCCTCTATGTCTACCGTGTCCTGCTCGTGCTTCAGCTGTGCACTGCAGTATTGGACCGATGCCAATCTTGGATGGCAAGACATCAGGGCTAAACTGAAGTAAACCTTTACAAGGCCTGCGCCCGATGGTTGATTTTGGAGAGCGTTTGTCGTGATTTCTACTGTTTTCCCGCTAATGGCATAGTTAGGGTTGGTATCGCTGCTGAGGTCAGAGATCAATCCTTTTATGGGCGAGGTTTCACTAATTTGCAGGGGAGTGGGAACCACTACCGCTGATAGCTAGCACATTATTAGAACATTTATAAACAAATAAAAATTATGTTCCTATTTTGGTTTTGGAATACGTTGGAAGCTGCAACAACGATTTGAATCTATTTATAGGTGTTAATGAGCCATCAGTACTGTACCAGTAATGTGGGAGTTGGATGTGAATGCCACGCCCTGACCTTAGAGAGCTTTTTATGTCTCTATTTTGGGTTTGGTCAGGGTGTGATTTGGGTGGGCATTCTATGTTCTATTTTCTATGTTTTTGTATTTCTTTGTTTTGGCCTGGTATGGTTCTCAATCAGGAACAGCTGTCTATCGCTGTCTCTGATTGGGAACCATACTTAGGTAGCCCTTTTCCCTCATTTCTGTGTGGGAAGTTGACTTTGTTAGTGGCACTTATGCCCTGTGAGCTTCACGGTCATTTTTGTTATTTATTGTTTTGTTGGCAACATTCTGTCGACGGCCGTGACAGTGAATGAATTTGCAAAAGCAAATTGAATTGATTAGTCAATGATAATGATTAATCATAACTGGATAGGCTATCTGGGAATTTAAACTTTAATTAACCTGAGAAGTTGGTTCATCTAAGTTAATATTGTTGAGTTTAAAATGTCTCATTTTAATTGGAAGAACCTGAAAAGTTATGTTAGACAATTTAACTTATTAAATTGAATGAGACAATGATATCCAATTAATTGAGATTGTCTAGATTATCAAGTGTATCCAATAGAGCAAATGTTGTGGTTAATTTCTCCCTAAGGCCGAAGCCACATGGGATTCCCGTGGAATGTCGGGACTTCATTCAGTACTGGGTAGTTCTGAATGGGCTTTGCAAAAGCACATTTTACTGACTTAATCAATGTTAATGATAAATCAAACATGTACAGGCTATTTGGGATTTAAACTTGAATTCACCTGAAAAGTAGGTTAATATTAGAAAAGTTTAAATTGTCTCATTGTAGAAAACCAATCAATTTGGATATTATTTCAAAGATCCACCTGTAAAGGTAATTTTAATTATTAGTTCAATTGAATGAGACATCGATATCCAATCAATTGCGATTGGCTGGATATCATAAGTAACCACTTGTTAAACGTGATCCACTTTTGGGTGTCACCTAACTAATTATTTTTAAAGAAATGTACTGGCGATTCTTCACCACCAGGGGTCACTGTTCGCACAAAGCTGAACTCGAACAGAAGTACAATGGCGGAACTCTTCCGTCGCCCAAGACGGAAGAGTTTAGCAGTGATACAGGAAAACAAAATGGCTGCTATTCCTTCGTTAGCTGTAGCATCTTGTGCCAGCTAGCTATTCTTAAACTGTTCCCACAGCACAAAGGATTACATACAACATGGAAAGGGGGTTTACTAGTGACGTCTCACATTAACCCATTCGGCATACTCTTTGCTAGCATTATATTACCAACATACGCGGAACATAAAAACAGATACGCCTGTGGCCTACCCACGCTGGCTCTGCGTGATAGGCGGATAGACCACACTTCGGCTCGGTCACCAAACACATTTATATTCAAATTTCTAACATTACTGGATCTATGCCCTTGCTCTAGAAATTAATATTGACCGACAGAATTTGTACCGTTGGGCTAAATCTGGAATTTAACAACTCATAAGACACTCTGACGTCATCTGATACGCGACACCGGGACAACTATGAGGAATACACACATCACACGGCTCTATTCGTATCTAACTCAGTCTGTTTGCACAATTAATATATATACATGATTCAAAATAAATGCCTCATCCTGTTTTAGATGCCTCACACGGGGCACCATATGCCGTGTCTTTACCAACCTTAAATGTGACAAAATTATATGACCTGCTAGTTTATCAAATCGATTAATTGAAATGCTGATCCTTTGCCCATGAACGGTCACTCATTCGAAAATGAATTGCAATTTATATTTATGCCCGTATGTCATTGTTGTGTTCTCTGTTGGAATCCGGTCTGTCTGCTGGAGAGTTCATCAGAGTCTTTCTGGTTGCGTTTCCTCAAAGATCAAAGTCTTTCGTGGTTGTTAGAAAGGAAACTTCAGAGTACCATTCGGGAATGTTTGTTGTTTTGTTTGTTGTTATGTATTTCTGTGATTGTTTAGTTAGTTAGTCATATCCTCAAAAAGTTCTACAGCTGCACCATCGAGAGCATCCTGACTGGTTGCATCACTGCCTGGTATGGCAACTGCTCGGCATCTGACCGTAAGCCAATAAAGAGTGTGGTGCGTACGGCCCAGTACATCACTGGGGCCAAGCTTCCTACAATCCAGGACCTATATACTAGGCGGTGTCAAAGGAAGGCCCAAAAAATTGTCAAAGACTCCAGTCACCCAAGTCATAGACTGTTCTCTCTACACATACTGAGACAGAGGGGCGCTGTTTTGTTTGCTTGGATGCTTTCTCCGGTGAGATACATTCAGCCTCTTGCGAACTGAAGGAAATGTATGAGCGAGACGACACAGAGAGACGACGCAGAGAGACGACGCAGAGAGACGACACAGAGAGACGACACAGAGAGACGAGACACAGAGACGAGACACAGAGACGAGACGCAGAGACGAGACGCAGAGACGAGACGCAGAGACGAGACGCAGAGACGAGACACAGAGACGAGACACAGAGACGAGACACAGAGACGAGACACAGAGAGACGACACAGAGAGACGACACAGAGAGACGAAGGATTTATTTTTCTTCTTTTTTTCTTTTGTACATTTTTTAGGGTTAGGTTGGTTAACAAAACAAAAAACACTTGCACACACACACACACACACACACACACACACACACACACTGTCCTGTCATGATTACACCCTTCAGCTCAGTCACCATGTCCGTTTTCAGGATACGTTCTTTACCGCTCAACCTAAAATTCACACTCTTTCTCTCTCACCCCCTATCTCTTTCTCCTCCCCTCTCATCCCCCACTGCTGTGTGTGCAGATAGGATTGTCTCATGTGTCTGGATCTGAAGCATTAACAGGTTTCTTGTCGCAGTGCTTTCATGCAGCCAATTAGGGATAGCTTGTAGTGAAATAAATTTGGTTAGCTGAGATAAGGACCAGTTATAATTAAGCTGGCATGCATATTAATTACCAACCTGCCCCTCTAACTGGGGCACAGACATCCTCCAGTGATTTCTGAACTTTTTCTGTTGTAATGCGATCTCCCAAGTATTTTGGGGGGGGAGGAGCTAAATAGTGTTTTTTAGACACAACTGCAAACTTCAAGGAGTTGGTTTTATGGTGACTTTGTGATGTCATCTGCCTCCCCCCTTGCTTGAGGAGCAGTAGAAAACAAAAGAAGAAAGAATGTAGTCTGTCCGCTAGAGATTAATGTGTGAGTACCAATAATGAGCATGTGGGGTTTTGTTTGTATTTCTAAGCCGACATCTCACTGCAGTCTGGAGTGGGAGGCTGGTTTGTACCGAAAGTGTCACAGCTTAGAGAAGTGCACATACATACTCAAAGACCGTCTGTAACACATCGATACACACATACAGTACATTCAGAAAGTATTCAGACCTCTTGACTTTTTCCACATTTTGTTATTTTACAGCCTTATTCTAAAATGGATTAAATGCATTTTTTCCCTCATCAATCTACACACAATACCCCATAATTACAATGTGAAAAAACTTTTTTTGAAATTTTTGCAAATGTGTTAAAATTGAAAAACAGAAATAGCTTATTTAAGTATTCAGTATTCAGACCTATGAGATATGAAATTGAGCTCAAGTGCATCCTGTTTCCATTGATCATCCTTGAGATGTTTCTACAACTTGATTGGAGTCTACCTGTGGTAAATTCAATTAATTGGACATGATTTGGAAAGGCACACACCTGTCTATATAAGGTCCCACAGTTGACAGTGCATGTCAGAGCAAAAACCAAGCCATGAGGACGAAGGAATTGTCTGGAGAGCTCCGAGACAGGATTGTGTCGAGGTACAGATCTGGGGAAGGGTACCAAAACATTTCTGCAGCATTGAAGGTCCCCAAGAACACAGTGGCCTCCATCATTCTTAAATGGAAGAAGTTTGGAACCAACAAGACTAGAATTGGCCGCCCGGCCAAACTGAGCAATCAGGGGAGAAGGGCCTTGGTCAGGGAGTTGACCAAGAACCCGATGGTCACTCTGACAGAGCTCCAGAGTTCCTCTGTGGAGATGGGAGAACCTTCCAGAAGGACAACCATCTCTGCAGCACTCCACCAATCAGGCCTTTATGGTAGAGTGGCCAGACGGAAGCCACTCCTCAGTAAAAGGCACATGACAGCCCTCTTGGAATTTTCCAAAAAGCACCTAAAGGAGAAACAAGATTCTCTGGTCAGATTGCACAACTGAACACTGTATGCTGGAAAACACCCGGTTTGTTATTGTTGATTAAAACAAAACCACTATTAATTAAGAATACCAAACTTGTTTTTGCGTGGATTCCGCAAAGCACTTAGCTTTTAACAGCTAGGAAACACAGTTGACCAAACAACAGTGCTATGTGGCTGTACTACAGACACCGGTCGTCGTCGTGGGAAAGACACATTGTTAAAAACTTTTGAAAAAAGTAAAGAGCCAACCTGGATACTAAGGAGATCCTGAGGGAAATTGACGAGTACCAACAGCTTTACACTATGGAGGAACAACATACTCCATCATGGAAAGATCCGACTACCTCACAAAAGAACTCTAACCGGACAAAAAAAAGAAAAACAGATTCATCTACAGACACGGACGATTTACTTACCGTTGAAGTAGAGGCTAGCGCTCTGGCTGGAATCCATGCAGACTGGAAAAGTTGTGTGAGGAGGTAGCAGGGCTGAGGGGGAGTTTGGAGTTTAGCCAGAGTGAAATTTTCACGCTCCAAGGAGAGAACAAGGCACTCACAGCCAAGGTAAAAATCCACGATTCTAAAATGAATTGTCTACTCAGGGAAAACAGGGTGATGAAGGAGTCGCTGCTTGATATACAAAGTCGTAGCATGCGTGAAAATCTAATATTTTCTGGGATTCCTGAGGACGCATCCAATAATCCAGAGAATTCATGCAATCCGCCTTGAAACTTCCTCTAGAGACTGTAAACAAGGTGGCTTTCCTCCGTGTACACAGACTTGGAGCTCAGAGCGACAGACCAAGGGTCCACTATCGATCAGCGCAAAATTTTGAACACTACCAACAAAAGGAGGTGATCAAAGCAGGGGAAGGGAGCATAAAGGGACCAAATTCGGTCTCAATGACCAATTTTCACGGGAGAAAAATGAACGTCGCAAGAGACTGTATCCTGTACAGAGGCAACAGAGGGAGAGGAGTAAGTGTGCTTTCTCATGGACAAACTCTTTATAGATGGACAGCTATTCCCGAGACAGCTCCATAACACCATGGCTGTACTAAATTCTACAGGGACTTCAGGTTACGAAAAAAATAAAAGTATGGGAACTGTAAAAATATCTGAACACTATGAAGTAGATATGAACACACACGTACTCTATTACATGTTCACTTACACATACGGACTAATACATACACATACACACTTGATCTCGCTCTCTTCTCTCACCTCTCTATTGTTGACAACTGTTCTATAATGTAATATTTTTCTTGTTTGTCTTTTCTATGTCTTTGTCTACATGTCTATATATGTTTACAACAAGCAAGGGGAAGATGTCAGAATAGGGACATTGGGGATAATAACATATTGTACGGGATACATTTGTTCTGTAGTGAAGCCGTCTCTATGGTAATGCAAGGTCTCTTTCATGATCACGTGAAACGTCAATTGCTATGGAAATGCAGGGATGTGTTTTTCAATGATGTTAAAACTTCTTATGGCTGCAATCCCGCTAACGGGATCGATATGACAACAGCCAGTGAAAGTGCAGGGCGCCAAATTCAAACAACAGAAATCTCATAATTAAAATTCCTCAAACATACATGTGTCTTATATCATTTTAAAGGTAATCTTGTTGTTAATCCCACCAAAGTATCCGATTTCAAATATGCTTTTCAGCGAAAGCACTACAAACGATTATGTTAGGTCACCACCAAACCACAATAAGCACAGCCATTTTTCCAGCGAAAGATAGCAGTCACAAAAAGCAGAAATAGAGATAAAATTCATCACTAACCTTTGATGATCTTCATCAGATGACACTCATAGGACTTCATGTTACACAATACATGTATGTTTTGTTTGATAAAGTTCATATTTATATAAAAAAAACGGAGTTTACATTGGCACGTTACATTCACTAGTTCCAAAAACATCAAGTGATTTTGCATAGCCACATCGTTTCAACAGAAATACTCATCATAAATGTAGATGATAATACAAATTATACACATGGAATTATAGATATACCTCTCCTTAATGAAACCGCTGTGTCAGATTTTTTTTTTAAATACGGAAAAAGCAAACCATGCAATAATCTGAGACGGAGCTCAGAACAATAGTAAAATTAGCCGCCATGTTGGAGTCAACAGAAACCAGAAAATACATGATAAATGTTTCCTTACCTTTGATGAACTTCATCAGAATGCAGTCCTAGGAATCCCAGGTCCACAATAAATGCTTGATTTGTTCGATAATGTCCGTTATTTATGTCCAATTAGCTACTTTGGTTAGCGCGTTTGGTAAACAATTCCAAAGTCACAAAGCGCGTCCACTATAACGTGACGAAATGTCCAAAAGTTCCGTAACAGTCAGTGGAAACATGTCAAATGATGTATTGAATCAATCTTTAGAATGTTGTTAACATACATCTTGAATAACGTTCCAACCGGAGAATTACATTGACTTCAGTTGAGCGATGGAACGGAGCTGCCTCTCACGTGAACGCGCGTGTTCAATGTGTGGTCACCTCATGGCAGTGGTGAATCATTCCTGTCTCCTTCGGCCCCCCTTCACATTAGAGTCATCAGACAAAGTTCTATTGACTGTTGACATCTAGTGGAAGCCGTAGGAAGTGAAAACTCATCCATATCTTGCTGTAATTTCAATGGGAGCTTGGTTGAAAATCTAGCAGCCTCAGAAAAAATCCAAACAGGAAGTGGAACTTCTCAGGTCTTTGCCTGCCATATGAGTTCTGTTATACTCACAGACATAATTCAAACAGTTTTAGAAACTTCAGAGTGTTTTCTATCCAATACTAATAGAAATATGCAGATATTAGCAACTATGACTGAGGAGCAGGCCGTTTACTCTGGGCACCTCTGTGCACCTTTCATCCAAGCTACTCAATACTGCCCCTGCAGCCATAAGAAGTTAAAGGTAATTATGATGCAACTATGATGGTGATACGATATGGATTACAATTATCATCATGGGTATTAAGGCTATACGCACTACATGTAACACACATAGACACTCAACCATGCAAATTGGCGGGGTTATTATTTATTTGGACATCACACATTATAGTCTTACTCTTATACAGACGTATACACTCTCACTCTCACTAAATCACATCCAATATCATACACATCAACTCAGATTTACTACACACATAATATCTTCTCAATTTTCTAATATCTGTGGCATTCGCTCACAGGCAAACAGTCAAGGGAATAAAACATATATATTGCTAGAACCTATATTTTGAATTCTAATTATCAGACATTTGAAAGCTCTACTTTTGACCATCATTATACCTCTGATGGCAGTAGCTTTACAAGCACTAATTATGGTCAATTTAGACAGAATAGTATCTAGTTATGGTAAGGGGTCAAATAAGTATCGGCAGTTATAATTGTAAATGTTTAGCAGATTATAAAAAAAGAAGATCAGTCTTTACGTGGCTAAAAGAAAAGGAATACAACATATACTGTTTACAGGAAACTCACTCTACATCCTTAGATTAAGTTGCGTGGAAAAAGGATTGGGGTGGTGAAATAATTTTCTGTCATGGACAAAGGAACTCAAAAGGTGTGAAGATATTAATTGAATATGAAAGTGGACAAAAAATAGATTTTGCTCATTAATCTATATGGTCCAAATCAGGATGATCCATACTTCTTCGAAATATTTATACCAATTTATTGAACTTACAGGCAACAAATTATCAAATCATTATGGTAGGGGACTATAACACAGTATTAAGTACCTCAATGGACCGTAAAGGAAATCACTTTACAAACTATCAACACCGTGCCTTTAAGGAAATTAAGGAAATCACAAATATTATGGACACATTAGAAATAGTGGATATTTGGAGACTAAAAAATACCAACCTAGTGAGATATACTGTACATGGAGGAGACTTAATCAAGGTAGTCGTCTTGACTACTTTCTTGTCTCTTTCTCTCTTGTATCAAAGGTTAAAAAAGTTTTAATTGAAGACAGAATGCGATCGGATCATCTAATTGGCCTTCACATAACATAAGTTTACTGGAGGACAACTTATTTTTAAGTAAGACTAAATCATTTATAACTGAATTTTTCCAGTATAATATAGGGACAGAAAATCCACTTATTGTTTGGGATACCTTTAAATGTACCTTCAGAGGTCATTCAATTCAACGTTCATCAATAATAAAAAAGCAGTTTCTGGCTAAAGAGACAAGACTATCAAGGGAAATACATGAACTAATAGTACAGGTAGATAGCAATAAAAACGATACTACAGAGATACAAAATAAGTTAGAGGAAAAACAAAAAGAACTTGAGGAACTTATTCAAGAATGATCTAGTGTAGTCTATTACAAAAATAAAGCAAACTGGATGGAATATGGAGAGAAATGCACAAAATCCTTCCTGAATCTCCAACACAGGAACGCTAACAAAAATTATTTGCAGAAACTCATTACTGAAGACGGAGTCATCTATGATTCTCCGAATGATATTTTAAAAGAGGAAGCTAAATATTTCAAGCTGATGTTCTCTTTTCGGTCTCATCCTCTCCCACGGAATGAAGATTGCGGTAAGGAATTCTTTCCAAATAATACAAAACATTTAAAATTAACAAATGTACAGAAAGATCCATGCGAAGGCCAAATTACAGAGGAATAACTTTGAGGCTATTAAATCCTTTCAGTCTTGAAAAACCCCAGGGCTTGATGGCATACCGGTAGAGATATATCAAGTCTTTCTTGATATATTAAAAGCTCCATTGTTAGATTGTTTTAACTACTCCTATAGAAATGGTAGTCTGTCAGGTACTCAGCAGGAAGGTCTGATTTCACTATTATTAAGACAAGACCCAGATGGCAAATATAAAGACCCAGTCTATCTAAAAAACTGGAGGCCCCTTACACTTCAATGTTGTGATGCAAAAATACTAGCGAAATGCATAGCACTCAGAATTAAAGTGCCAGGTATTTTTCCAGGTATTGTTCATCCTGATCAGACAGGTTTTTTACATGGATGATACATTGGAGATAATATACGACAACTACTAGAAATAATAGAACATCATGAAACATCTAAGAAGCCAGGCCTGGTATTTATAGCGGATTTTGAAAAGGCATGTGATAAAGTAAGACTGGATTTTAGTTAGAAATGCCTGGATTTATTCAATTTTGGTGATTCTCTTATAAAATGGGTAAAAGTAACGTATAGCAACCCCAGGTGTAAAATAGTAAATAAGGGCTACTTCTCAGAGAGTTTTGAATTGTCAAGAGGAGTTAAACAAGTGTGTCCGCTGTCACCATATCTATTCATTATGGCCATCGAAATGCTAGCTATCAAACAACATTAGAGGATTAGAAATCCAAGGCTTAAAATCAGAGGTGTCCATGTATGCCGATGACTTAAGTTTTATATTAAGTCCGGAAGCTAGATCTCTGCAATGTCTCATTGAAGATCTACAGTGGCAAGAAAAAGTATGTGGACCCTTTGGAAATACCTGGATTTCTGCATAAATTGGTCATAAAATTTGATCTGATATTCATCTTGGTCACAACAATAGACAAACATAGTCTGCTTAAACTAATAACACACAAACAATTATATGTTTTCATGTCTTTATTGAACACACCGTGTAAACATTCACAGTGCAGGGTGGAACAAGTATGTGAACCCTTGGATTTAATAACTGGTTGACCCTTCTTTGTCAGCAATAACCTCAACCAAACGTTTTCTGTAGTTGCGGATCAGACCTGCACAACAGTCAGGAGGAATTTTGGACCATTCCTCTTTACAAAACTGTTTCAGTTCAGCAATATTCTTGTGATGCCTGGTGTGAACTGCTCTCTTGAGGTCATACCACAGCATTTCAATCGGGTTGAGGTCAGGAATCTGACTGGGCCACTCCAGAAGGCATATTTTCTTCTGTTGAAGGCGTTCTGTTGTTAATTTACTTCTGTGTTTTGGGTCGTTGTCCTGTTGCATCACCCAACTTCTGTTGAGCTTCGATTGGCTGAACATTCTCCTGCAAAATGTCTTGATAACTTGGGAATTCATTTTTCCGTTGATGATAGCAAGCTGTCCAGGCCCTGAGGCAGTAAAGCAGCCCCAAACCATGATGTTCCCTCCACCATACTTTACAGTTGGGATGAGGTTTTGATGTTGGTGTGCTGTGCCTTTTTTTCTCCATACATAGTTTTGTGTGTTCCTTCCAAACAACTCAACTGTAGTTTCATCTGTCCACAGAATATTTTGGAACATCCAGGTGCACTTTTGCAAACTTCAGACGTGCAGCAATGTTTTTTTTGGACAGCAGTGGCTTCTTCCGTGGTGCCCTCTCATGAACACCATTCTTGTTTAGTGTTTTACGTATCGTAGACTCGTCAACAGAGATGTTAGCATGTTCCAGAGATTTCTGTAAGTCTTTAGCTGACACTCTAGGATTCTTCTTAACCTCATTGAGCATTCTACGCTGTGCTCTTGCAGTTATCTTTGCAGGACAGCCACTCCTAGGGAGAGAAGCAACAGTGCTGAACTTTCTCGATTTATAGACAATTTTTCTTACCGTGGACTGATGGACATCAAGGATTTTCATTTCCCGCAAAACACCAGTCTCAACGTCAACAGTGAAGAGGCGACTCCGGGATGCTGACCTTCTAGGCAGAGTTCCTCTGTCCAGTGTCTGTGTTCTTTTGCCCATCTTAATATTTTATTTTTATTGGCCAGTCTAGGATATGTATTTTTCTTTGCAACTCTGCCTAGAAGGCCAGCATCCCAGTGTCACCTCCTCACTGTTGACGTTGAGACTGGTGTTTTCCGGGTACTATTTAATGTAGCTGCCAGTTGAGGACTTGTGAGGCATCTGTTTCTCAAACTAGACACTCTAATGTACTTGTCCTCCTGCTCAGTTGTGCACCGGGGCCTCCCACTCTTCTTTCTACTCTGGATAGAGCCAGTTCGCGCTGTTCTGTGAAGGGAGTAGTACACAGCTTTGTATGAGATCTTCAGTTTCTTGGCAATTTCTTGCATGGAATAGCCTTCATTTCTCAGAACAAGAATAGACTGACGAGTTTCAGAAGAAAGTTCTTTGTTTCTTGCCATTTTGAGCCTGTAATCGAACCCACAAATGCTGATTTTATTATTATTTATTTTTTATTTCACCTTTATTTAACCAGGTAAGCTAGTTGAGAACAAGTTCTCATTTACGACTGCGACCTGGCCAAGATAAAGCAAAGCAGTGCGACAGAAACAACAACAAATCAGATCAAATGTATTTATATAGCCCTTCTTACATCAGCTGATATCTCAAAGTGCTGTACAGAAACCCAGCCTAAAACCCCAAACAGCAAGCAATGCAGGTGTAGAAGCACGGTGGCTAGGAAAAACTCCCTAGAAAACTCCCAAAACCTAGGAAGAAACCTAGAGAGGAGCCAGGCTATGAGGGGTGGCCAGTCCTCTTCTGGCTGTGCCGGGTGGAGATTATAACAGAACATGGCCAAGATGTTCAAATGTTCATAAATGACCAGCATGGTCAAATAATAATAATCACAGTAGTTGTCGAGGGTGCAGCAAGTCAGCACCTCAGGAGTAAATGTCAGTTGGCTTTTCATAGCCGATCATTAAGAGTATCTCTACCGCTCCTGCTGTCTATAGAGAGTTGAAAACAGCAGGTCTGGGACAGGTAGCACGTCCGGTGAACAGGTCAAGGTTCCATAGTCGCAGGCAGAACAGTTGAAACTGGAGCAGCAGCACGGCCAGGTGGACTGGGGATAGCAAAGACCATGGTGCTTGCCTACGGAGCTGTGAGGGGAACGGCACCTCCGTACCTTCAGGCTCTGATCAGGCCCTACACCCAAACAAGGGCACTGCGTTCATCCACCTCTGGCCTGCTCGCCTCCCTACCTCTGAGGAAGTACAGCTCCCGCTCAGCCCAGTCAAAACTGTTCGCTGCTCTGGCACCCCAATGGTGGAACAAACTCCCCCACGACGCCAGGTCAGCGGAATCAATCACCACCTTCCGGAGACACCTGAAACCCCACCTCTTTAAGGAATACCTAGGATAGGATAAAGTAATCCTTCTAACCCCCCCCCCCCCCCCCCCCCCTTAGAGTTAGATGCACTATTGTAAAGTGGTTGTTCCACTGGACATCATAAGGTGAATGCACCAACTTGTAAGTCGCTCTGGATAAGAGTGTCTGCTAAATGACTTAAATGTAAATGTAAATCATGCCAGGTAGTCCTGAGGCATGGTCCTAGGGCTCAGGTCCTCCGAGAGAGAGAAAGAAAGAAAGAAAGAAAGAAAGAGAGAGAGAAAGAGAGAATTAGAGAGAGCATACTTAAATTCACACAGGACACCGGATAAGACAGGAGAAATACTCCAGATATAACAGACTGACCCTAGCACCCCGACACATAAACTACTGCAGCATAAATACTGAAGGCTGAGACAGGAGGGGTCAGGAGACACTGTGGCCCCATCTGATGATACCCCCGGACAGGGCCAAACAGGCAGGATATAACCCCACCCACTTTGCCAAAGCACAGCCCCCACACCACTAGAGGGATATCTTCAACCACCAATTTACCATCCTGAGACAAGGCCGAGTATAGCCCACAAAGATCTCCGCCACGGCACAACCCAAGGGGGGGAACCAACCCAGACAGGAAGACCACGTCAGTGACTCAACCCACTCAAGTGACGCACCTCTCCTAGGGACGGCATGGAAGAGCACCAGTAAGCCAGTGACTCAGCCCCTGTAATAGGGTTAGAGGCAGAGAATCCCAGTGGAGAGAGGGGAACCGGCCAGGCAGATACAGCAAGGGCGGTTCGTTGCTCCAGAGCCTTTCCGTTCACCTTCACACTCCTGGGCCAGACTACACTCAATCATATGACCTACTGAAGAGATGAGTCTTCAGTAAAGAATTAAAGGTTGAGACCGAGTCTGCGTCTCTCACATGGGTAGGCAGACCATTCCATAAAAATGGAGCTCTATAGGAGAAAGCCCTGCCTCCAGCTGTTTGCTTAGAAATTGTAGGGACAATTAGGAGGCCTGCGTCTTGTGACCGTAGCGTACGTGTAGGTATGTACGGCAGGACCAAATCGTAAAGATAGGTAGAAGCAAGCCAATGTAATGCTTTGTAGGTTAGCAGTAAAATCTTGAAATCAGCCCTTGCCTTAACAGGAAGCCAGTGTAGGGAGGCTAGCACTGGAGTAATATGATCACATTTGTTGGTTGTAGTCAGGATTCTAGCAGCCGTATTTAGCACTAACTGAAGTTTATTTAGTGCTTTATCCGGGTAGCCGGAAAGTAGAGCATTGCAGTAGTCTAACCTAGAAGTAACAAAAGCATGGATTAATTTTTATGCATAATTTTTGTACAGAAAGTTTCAGATTTTTGCAATGTTACGTAGATGGAAAAAAGCTGTCCTTGAAACAGTCTTGATATGTTCGTCAAAGGAGAGATCAGGGTCCAGAGTAACGCCGAGGTCCTTCACTGTTTTATTTGAGGCGACTGTACAACCATCAAGATTAATTGTCAGATTCAACAGAAGATCTCTTTGTTTCTTGGGACCTAGAACAAGCATCTCTGTTTTGTCCAAATTTAAAAGTAGAAAGTTTGCAGCAATCCACTTCCTTATGTCTGAAACACAGACTTCTAGCGAGGGCAATTTTGGGGCTTCGCCATGTTTCATTGAAATTTACAGCTGTGTGTCATCCGCATAGCAGTGAAAGTTAACATTATGTTTTCGAATGACATCCCCAAGAGGTAAAATATATAGCGAAAACAATAGTGGTCCTAAAACGGAACCTTGAGGAACACCGAAATGTACAGTTGATTTGTCAGAGGACAAACCATTCACAGAGACAAACTGATATCTTTCCGACAGATAAGATCTAAACCAGGCCAGAACTTGTCCGTGTAGACCAATTTGGGTTTCCAATCTCTCCAAAAGAATGTGGTGATCGATGGTATCTGTACCAGCACTAAGGTCTAGGAGCACGAGGACAGATGCAGAGCCTCGGTCTGACGCCATTTAAAAGGTCATTTGCCACCTTCACAAGTGCAGTCTCAGTGCTATGATGGGGTCTAAAACCAGACTGAAGCATTTCGTATACATTGTTTGTCTTCAGGAAGGCAGTGAGTTGCTGCAGCTTTTTCAAAACATTTTTAGAGGAATGGTCTGGTGAAACCAAGATTGAACTCTTTGGCCTGAATGCCAAGCATCACATCTGGAGGAAAGCTGGCACCATCCCTAAGGTGAAGCATGGTGTTTGCAGCATCATGCTGTGGGGATGCTCCAGAGTGAACAGGACCTCAGACTGGGGTGAAGGTTAACCTTCCAACAGGACAACAATCCTAAGTACACAGCCAAGACAACGCAGGAGTGGCTTCAGGACAAGTCTCTGAATGTCCTTGAGTGGCCCAGCCAGAGCCCGGACTTTAACCCAATCAAACATCTCTGGAGAGACCTGGAAATTGCTGTGCAGCGACGCTCCGCATCAAACCTGACAGAGCTTAAGAGGATCTGCAGAGAAGAATGGGAGAAACTCCCCAATACAAGCTTGTCGCGTCAAACCAAAGAAGACTTGAGGCTGTAATTGCTGCCAAAGGTGTTTCAACAAAGTATTGAGTGAAGGGTCTGAATACTAATGTAAATGTGAAATGTCAGTCTTTTATTTTAATACATTTGCTAGCATTTGTAAAAACCTGTTTTTGCTTTGTCATTATGGGGTATTGTTTGTAGATTGAGGAGGGGGAAAAAACAATTGAATACATTTTAGAATAAGGCTGTAACGTAACAAAATGTGGAGAAAGTCAAGGGGTTTTAATACTTTCTGAATGCACTGTACATACTCAAATACCTACAGTAACACACTGCTACACACATAATCAAAGACCTACTGTAACACACCGATACACACATATACAGTCTGCAGTTCATTTTGCTCTGGTTGAAGTCAACTCAGACGTTGTCTCGCTGCGTAAGGCTGTATCTAAAGTGGGGAGAGCACTTTAGCTTCATTAAGTCAGATTATGTAGAGACAGGCTGACCAGGTTAATATTTAATGTTGAGCCCTTTGAAATATGCATCCACCTCTTGTTGGACATGAAATGGACTCTCTGCTCTCTTTTCTCTCTCTCTCGCTCTCTTTCTCTCTCTCGTTATCTCTCTCTCTTTCTCTCTCTCTTTCTTTCTCTCGCTCGCTCTCTGTCTCTCTCTGTCTGTATTTGTGTCTGAATGTCTTTCTTGCTCTCTGTCTCTCTATATCATCTCCCCCCTCTTTTCTCTCTCTATCTCTCTCTTTCTCTCTCGTTACCTCTCTCTCTTTCTCGTTCTCTTTCTTTCTTTCTGTCGCTCTCTCTCGCTCTCTCTCTTTCTGTCTGTATTTCTGTCTGAATGTCTTTCCTGCTCTCTGTCTCTCTATATCATCCTTCCCCCCACCGTCTCTTCTCTCTGAAAGGTGTGTATGTCAGATACTGTATGTGTCATGTTTCATGGTGTTTCAGTCCCAGTGTTGCTCTGATCAAGGAGACAGTGGATCACAGTGGATGGACTGTAGGGACCGGAGAGACTAACAGCAAAGACGTGGACTGTCACAGGGGATGGGCTGTAGGGACCGGAGCCACATACATACATGGTTCTGTAAGCGACCACTTCACGCTGTTTGACTGACAGTCTTAGCGTTGCCTAGGTGACAGCAAGTGGGACTGACAGCTTCAGCACCTGATTCTGCTCTGTGGGTCAGGGCCGCAGACAGCATTGTTAAGTAAATCAAAAACTGATAACAGCAAGGGCAAATGGACGATTACCAGCTGGATTCAATCAGGCTGTTCAGCCAAGTGCAGGTTCCCCTCCATCAGCAGGACCAGGGGAAGAGGGTGAAGTGAAGGACCCAGTTATATATATAGTGAAGAACCACTAGGGACAGTTTCCATTTAGGATGTGCTGACAACAGGACCAGGGACTAGAATATCTCCCAACAGGAACAGGGACTAGAATATCTATCAACAGGACCTGGGACTAGAATATCTCCCAACCGGACCAGGGACTAGAATATCTCCCAACAGGACCTGGGACTAGAATATCTCCCAACAGGAACAGGGAGTAGAATATCTCCCAACAGGACCAGGGACTAGAATATCTCCCAACAGGACCAGGGACTAGAATATCTCCCAACCGGACCTGGGACTAGAATATCTCCCAAAGGGTCCTGGGACTAGAATATCTCCCAAAGGGACCTGGGACTAGAATATCTCCCAACAGGACCAGGGACTAGAATATCTCCCAACAGGACCAGGGACTAGAATATCTCCCAACCGGACCTGGGACTAGAATATCTCCCAAAGGGTCCTGGGACTAGAATATCTCCCAAAGGGACCTGGGACTAGAATATCTCCCAACCGGACCAGGGACTAGAATATCTCCCAACAGGACCTGGGACTAGAATATCTCCCAACAGGACCTGGGACTAGAATATCTCCCAACAGGAACAGGGAGTAGAATATCTCCCAACAGGACCAGGGACTAGAATATCTATCAACAGGACCTGGGACTAGAATATCTCCCAAAGGGACCTGGGACTAGAATATCTCCCAACAGGACCTGGGACTAGAATATCTCCCAAAGGGTCCTGGGACTAGAATATCTCCCAACAGGACCTGGGACTAGAATATCTATCAACAGGACCTGGGACTAGAATATCTCCCAAAGGGACCTGGGACTAGAATATCTCCCAACAGGACCTGGGACTAGAATATCTCCCAAAGGGTCCTGGGACTAGAATATCTCCCAACAGGACCTGGGACTAGAATATCTCCCAACAGGACCTGGGACTAGAATATCTCCCAAAGGGACCAGGGACTAGAATATCTCCCAACAGGACCTGGGACTAGAATATCTCCCAAAGGGACCTGGGACTAGAATATCTCCCAAAGGGACCTGGGACTAGAATATCTCCCGACAGAACAGCCATTACAGACAGCTTTATTTGGGAGACAGCATTGTGGGTGGACACTGGTGTTTTATATGTGTTTGCGTGTGTGCGTGCATGTGTGTGCGCGCGTGTGTGTAGGACTGTTTCCTGATTTATTCCTGTGTTAAATAACTGGTGCAAATGCCTAGTAAATGAGGACATTGTACACTTTCATCATTCCAATAGTGTTGCATATCTAACCTAATTATGGTATCAAATGCTTTATATATCCCCGATATTGAGTGTGCTGTAATAACAGTTTGTTGTGTTTTTTTCCCCACAGAGAGAAACCAAGGGCCAGTTCCTGGTGGATCATGTGTGTAACCATTACAGCCTCCTGGAGAAGGACTACTTTGGCATCAGATATGTCGACCCAGAGAAACAGAGGGTATAGATAGATACACTCATACATTGACAATTATAAACCGGGTGGTTTGAGCACTGAGTGCTGATTGGCTGACAGATCGTATACCACGGGCATGACAAAACATTTATTTGTACTGCTATAATTACGTTGGTAACCAATTTATAATAGCAATAAGGCATCTCGGGGGCTTGTGGTATATGGCCAATATACCACGGCTAAGCACTATATCCAGGCACTCCATGTTACGTCTTGCCTAAGAACAGCCCTTAGCTGTGGTATATTGGCCATATACCTCACTCCCTCGTGCCTTATTGTTTAAATATACAACTCATAACTGTTCTCAGTCATTGCCTGATATTCTGTTTAACACTTAAAGACACAGTCCAGGATGTTACAAATTCGTAACATATTGTATGAATTAGAATTTATAACAAATACGAATTACACCCCACATTTTTTTTGTTTACATAAGAAATGGATGCCGTAGTACACAATTGTGCAACATTTTCTGGCTGAAATGATACAAAAGCTCTGGAGCATCACTTTAACACACGCTGACATTGTGGCAGGTTGGCATTTATTGAGATGACTCATGTACTGGAGGCAGCTCTGCAGAGTGGTCACAATCTGGCACAGGCACAAAGTCCTAAAATATGATTTTAAACCTAACCCTAACCTTAACCACCCTGCTAACCCTAACCTTAACCACCCTGCTAACCCTAACCTCAACCACCCTGCTAACCCTAACCTTAACCACCCTGCTAACCCTAATGTTAACCCTAACCTTAACCACACTGCTAACCCTAATGCTAACCCTAACCTTAACCACACTGCTAACCCTAATGCTAACCCTAAACTTAACCACGCT
>NC_092090.1:91490536-91580538 GCF_045679555.1 Salvelinus alpinus
CCCTCGAAGCAGTGTTACCCATGCAGAGCAAGGGGAACAACTACTCCAAGTCTCAGAGCGAGTGACGTTTGAAACGCTATTAGCGCTCACCCCGCTAACTAGCTAGCCATTTCACATCGGTTACACCAGCCTAATCTCGGGAGTTGATAGGCTTGAAGTCATAAACATCTCAATGCTTGAAGCATTGCGAAGAGCTGCTGGTAAAACGCACAAAAGTGCTGTTTGAATGAATGCTTACGAGCCTGCTGGTGCCTACCATCGCTCAGTCAGACTGCTCTATCAAATCATAGACTTAATTATAACATAATAACACACAGAAATACCAGCCTTAGGTCATTAATATGGTCGAATCCGGAAACTATAATTTCGAAAACAAAACGTTTATTCTTTCAGTGAAATACGGAATCGTTCCGTATTTTATCTAACGGGTGGCATCCATAAGTCTAAATATTCCTGTTACATTGCACAACCTTCAATGTTATGTCATAATTCTGGAAAATTAGTTCGCAATGAGCCAGGCGGCCCAAACTGTTGCATATACCCTGACTCTGCGTGCAATGAACGCAAGAGAAGTGACACAATTTCACCTGGTTAATATTGTCTGCTAACCTAGATTTCTTTTAGCTATATATCCAGGTTTAAAAATATATACGATTTTAAGAAAGGCATGGATGTTTATGGTTAGGTACACGTTGGAGCAACGACAGTCCTTTTTCGCGAATGCGCACTGCATCGATTATATGCAACGCAGGACACGCTAGATAAACTAGTAATATCATCAACCATGTGTAGTTATAACTAGTGATTATGATTGATTGATAGTTTTTTATAAGATAAGTTTAATGCTAGCTAGCAACTTACCTTGGCTTCTTACTGCATTCGCGTAACAGGCGGGCTCCTCGTGAGGCAGGTGGTTAGAGCGTTGGACTAGTTAACCGTAAGGTTGCAAGATTGAATCCCTGAGCTGACAAGGTAAAAATCTGTTGTTCTGCCCCAGAAACAAGGCAGTTAACCCACCGTTCCTAGGCCGTCATTGAAAATAAGAATGTGTTCTTAACTGACTTGCCTAGTTAAATAAAGGTGTAAAAAAAAATATATACCGATTTCCGATTGTTATGAAAACTTGAAATCGGCCCTAATTAATCGGCCATTCCGATTAATCGGTCGACCTCTACTCTCAATCTCTCTCTCTCTCTCTCTCTCTCTCTCTCTCTCTCTCTCTCTCTCTCTCTCTCTCTCTCTCTCTCTCTCTCTCTCTCTCTCAATATCTCTTTCAGTATCTCTCTCAATCTCTCTCTCTCTCTCTCTCTCTCTCTCTCTCTCTCTCTCTCTCTCTCTCTCTCTCTCTCTCTCTCTCAATATCTCTCTCTCAATATCTCTCTCTCTCTTTCTCCCAGAGCATAAATTAATCAAGAAACTATTACTCATGCGCTCAGCTCTAGAACATGTGCAATAGAAGAGAAAGGGAGGGAGAGGAAGAGAGAAAAAAGCAGGTAGCGAAAGAGGGAGTTCGGATGAAGAGAGAGGGAGTACAGATGGAGAGAGAGGGAGTGCGGATGGAGAGAGAGGGAGTACGGATGGAGAGAGAGGGAGTACGGATGGAGAGAGAGGGAGTACGGATGGAGAGAGAGGGAGGGAGTTCGGATGAAGAGAGAGGGAGTTCGGATGAAGAGAGAGGGAGTACAGATGGAGAGAGAGGGAGTACGGATGGAGAGAGAGGGAGTACGGATGAAGAGAGAGGGAGTACGGATGAAGAGAGAGGGAGTACGGGGGCAGATGGACAGAGAGGGAGTACGGGGGCAGATGGAGAGAGAGGGAGTACGGGGGCAGATGGAGAGAGAGACGGTGGCAAAAAGAGAGATCAGATTGGATGAGAAAGAGAAGACGAGGGAGAGATGAGATATGTATGGAGTTAAAGATAGACAGAGAACTTGTAAATGGAAGTGTACAGTATAGACAGAATGTGGGAGTGATTGAGAGGATGAGACAAAAGGATGGAGGGTGGGCTCTTGTTATGTCTGAGCTGAACTGACACTTCCCATATCCCTCTGGCGAGTTTCCTTCACACATTAGGTGTGTGTGTGTGTACATGTGCGTGTGTGCATGCCTACTTATGTGTGTGTTTGGCAATAGGGTTCTCTGGAAATGTTATTAAATATCACTCTGTTCCTCAAGACTCAGGAATAAGCAGCTTAGGTTATTTAGGATCTTTGTGTTTATTATTATTTATCTTCTGTCTGTTTTTCCAGATAATGCCACTGAGAATTCAGCTGGTATATACAGGAACTTCAGTTAACTCAGCCAGCACTGGCACTCAGTGATGACTTCCTCCTGTTCTCCAACCTATCAATCATAGGGTGGGCCCCAAATGGCACCCTATTTCCACATATAGTGGACGCATAGGGCTCTGGTCAAAAGTAGTGTACTATACAGTATAGGGAATAGTGGTACAAGTTGGGACGAAACCCCTCCATCATGTATGTCTTCTTCGCTGTCCTCTTTGGCTTAGAATTATGAAACATCACTTTATAGGACTTCAAGTTCAAAGCAAACAAATACTTGTGTCCTCCAGGGGCAATTTTCACTCTAAATGCATGCTCTCAATGCTCTCTCAATTCAATTTCAATTTAAGGGCTTTATTGGCATGGGAAACATGTTTACATTGCCAAAGCAAGTGAAATAGATAATAAACAAAAGTGAAACTAACAATAGAAAATGAACAGTAAACATTACAATCACAAAAGTTCCAAAAGGATAATGACATTTCAAATTATATTATTATGTCTATATACAGTGTTGTAATCATGTGCAAATAGTTAAAGTACAAAATGAAAAATAAATAAACATAAATATAGGTTGTATTTACAATGGTGTTTGTTCTTCACTGGTTCCATTTTCTTGTGGCAACAGCTCACAAATATTGCTGCTGTGATGCACACTGTGGTATTTCACCCAATAGATATGGGAGTTTATCAAAATTGGATTTGTTTTCAAATTCTTTGTGGGTCTGTGTAATCTGAGGTAAATATGTGTCTCTAATATGGTCATACATTTGGCAGGAGGTTAGGAAGTGCAGCTCAGTTTCCACCTCATTTTGTGGGCAGTGTGCACATAGCCTGTCTTCTCTTGAGAGCCAGGTCTGCCTTCTGCAGCCTTTCTCAATACAAAGGCTATGCTCACTGAGTCTGTACATAGTCAAAGATTTCCTTAATTTTGGGTCAGTCACTGTGGTCAGGTATTCCAACACTCCTTCCGTAGCCTCCAACTGCTCTTAAATGCAAGTAAAACTAAGTGCATGCTCTTCAACCGATCGCTGCCCGCACCTTCCCGCCCGTCCAGCATCACTACTCTGGACGGTTCTGACTTAGAATATGTGGACAACTACAAATACCTAGGTGTCTGGCTAGACTGTAAACTCTCCTTCCAGACTCACATTAAACATCTCCAATCCAAAATTAAATCTAGAGTCGGCTTCCTATTTCGCAACAAAGCATCCTTCACTCATGCTGCCAAAAATACCCTCGTAAAACTGACCATCCTACCGATCCTCGACTTCGGCGATGTCATTTACAAAATAGCCTCCAACACTCTACTCAACAAATTGGATGCAGTCTATCACAGTGCCATCCGTTTTGTCACCAAAGCCCCATATACTACCCACCACTGTGACCTGTATGATCTCGTTGGCTGGTCCTCGCTTCATACTCGTCGCCAAACCCACTGGCTCCAGGTCATCTACAAGTCTCTGCTAGGTAAAGCCACGCCTTATCTCAGCTCACTGGTCACCATAGCAGCACCCACCCGGAGCACACGCTCCAGCAGGTATATCTCACTGGTCATCCCCAAAGCCAATTCTTCCTTTGGCCGCCTCTCCTTCCAGTTCTCTGCTGCCAATGACTGGAACAAACAGCAAAAATCACTGAAGCTGGAGACTCTTACCTCCCTCACTAGCTTTAAGCATCAGCTGTCAGAGCAGCTCACAGATCACTGCACCTGTACATAGCTTATCTGTAAATAGCCCATCCAATCTACCTCATCCCCATACTGTATTTATTTATTTATCTTGCTCCTTTGCACCCCAGTATCTCAACTTGCACATTCATCTTCTGCACATCCTACCGTTCCAGTGTTTAATTGCTATATTGTAATTACTTTGCCACTATGGCCTATTTATTGCCTTACCTCTCTTATCCTACCTCATTTGCACATGCTGTATATAGATTGTTCTACTGTATTATTGATTGTCAGTTTGTTTATTCCATGTGTAACTCTGTGTTGTTGTATGTGTCAAACTACTTTTTTAAATCTTGGCCAGGTCGCAGTTGCAAATGAGAACTTGTTCTCAACTAGCCTACCTGGTTAAATAAAGGTAAAATACATCAATATAAATACAATTCCGCCACTCTGTACTCTCTGTTTAGGGCCAAATAGCATTCTAGTTTGCTCTGTTTTTTTGTTGATTCTTTCCGATGTGTCAAGTAATTATATTTTTGTTTTCTCATGATTTGGTTGGTTCTAATTCTGTTGCTGTCCTGGGGCTCTGTTTGTGTTTTTGAACAGAGCCCCAGGACCAGCTTGCTTAGGTGGCTCTTCTCCAGGTTAATTTCTCTGTAGATGGTGGCTTTGTTATGGATGGTTTGGGAATAGCTTCCTTTTAGGTGGTTGTAGAATTTAACGTCTCTTTTCTGGATTTTGATCATTAGCGGGTATCGGCCTAATTCTGCTCTGCGTGCATGATTTGGTGTTTTACATTGTACACAGAGGATATTTTAGCAGAATTCTGCATGCAGAGTCTCAATTTGGTGTTTGTTCCATTTTGTGAATTCGTGGTTGGTGAGCGGACCCCAGACCTCACAACCAGAAAGGGCAATGGATTCTATAACTGATTCAAGTATTTTTTGCCAGATCTTAATTTGTATGTCGAATTTGATGTTCCTTTTGATGGCATAGCTGGCCCTTCTTGCCTTGTCTCTCAGATCGTTCACATGTTTGCGGAAGTTACCTGTGGCGCTGATGTTTAGGCCGAGGTATGTATAGTTTTTTTTGTGCTCTAGGTCAATGATGTCTAGATGGAATTTGTATTCGTGGTCCTGGCAACTGGACCTTTAATGGAACACCGTTATTTTTGTCTTACTGAGATTTAACTGTCAGGGCCCAGGTCTGACAGAATCTGTGCAGAAGATCTAGGTGCTGCTTAAGCTGCATCCCGGTCTCACCCCCTGGCCCTGTGGAAATAAATGTTTGTGTTTTTTGCCTATTTTAAACACACACTTGTTGTTTGTGTACATGGATTTGATAATGTCATATGTTTTTCCCCCAACATCACTTTCCATCAATTTGTATAGCAGGCCCTCATGCCAAATTGAGTAGAATAATTTTTTTAAATCAACAAAGCATGAGAAAACTTTGCCTTTGGTTTGTTTGTTTGTCAACTGAGTGTGCAGGGTGAATACGTGGTGTGTCGTAAGATAATTTGGTAAAAAGCCCATTTGACATTTGCTCAGTACATTGTTTTCACTGAGGAAATGTAAGAGTCTGTTGTTACTGCTAATGCAGAGGATTTCCCCAAGGTTGCTGTTGACGCATATCCCACGGTAGTTATTGGGGTCAAATTTGTCTCCACTTTTGTGGATTGGGGTGATCAGTTCTTGGTTCCAAATATTGGTGAAGATGCCAGAGCTAAGGATGATGTTAAAGAGTTTAAGTATAGCCAATTGGAATTTGTGGTCTGCATATTTGATCATTTAGGATACCATCAACCCCACAGGCCTTTTTGGGTTGGAGGGTTTGTATTTTGTCCTGTAGTTCATTCAATGTATTTGGAGAATCCAGTGGGTTCTGGTAGTCTTTAATAGTTGATTCTAAGATTTGTATTTGATCATGTATATGTTTTTGCTGTTTGTTCTTTGTTATAGAGCCTTTGTTCTTTGATAATGGCTGTTTAGTTGTTGTTTAGTGGTTATCCAATTTTCCCAGAAGTGGTTAGATTCTATGGATTCTTCAATTACACTGAGCTGCTTTCTGACGTGCTGTTCCTTCTTTTTCCGTAGTGTATTTCTGTATTGTTTTAGTGTTTCACCATAGTGTTTTTGGTTGGATAGGTTACTCAATTTCTTTCTTAGGTTTTTGCATTCTTCATCAAACCATTTGTCATTGTTGTTAATTTTCTTAGGTTGTCTGCTTCACATTTTTAGATTTGATAGGGAAGCTGAGAGGTCAAATAGACGGTGTAGGTTTTCTACTGCTATGTTTACACCTTTACTATTACAGTGAAACATTTTGTCCAGGAAATTGTCTAGAAGCAATTGAATTTGTTGTTGCCTAATTGTTTTTGGTAGATTTCCTCACTACTTTCCTTCCATCTATAGCATTTCTTAATATTATTCAGTTCCTTTGGCTTTGATGCCTCATGATTGATCATAGCTCTGTTCAAGTAGAGTGTGATTTTGCTGTGATCTGATAGGTGTGTCAGTGGACTGACTGTGAACGCTCTGAGACTCTGGGTTGAGGTCAGTGAGGTCAGTGATTAAGTAGTCTACAGTACTACTGCCAAGAGATGAACTATAGGTGTACCTACTGTACGAGTCCCCTTGAAGCCTACCATTGACTATGGACATACCCAGCGTCCGACAGAGCCGCAGGAGTTGTGAGTGTGACCCATTTCTGTTTGTTATGTTGTCGTAGTTGTGTCATGGGGGCGTATGGTGGAGGGAATTTTGTCACCTCCAGGTAGGTGTTTGGCCCCCTGTGTGCTGAGGGTGTCAGGTTCTTGTCCAATTCTGGCATTTAGGTCGCTACAGACTAGTACATGTCCCTGGGCCTGGAAATTGTTGATCTCCCCTCTAGGATGGCAAACCAGTCATCGTTAAAGTATGGGGATTCTATTGGGGGGGATGTAGGTAGCACACATGAGGACATTTATCTCTGTTGAGATAATTTCCTTATTAATTTCTAGCCAGATGTAAAATGTTCCTGTTTTGATTAATTTAATAGAGTGGGTCAGGTCTGCTCTATACCAAATGTAGGATGAAAATGTCTGTATTTCCAATTTCTTTGATGAAGTCCAGGTTCCTGCTCTTTAGACCAAAGGCAGATGACCTCAGACAATGACAGGGAGCTGTGAAACTCTCCTGTCATTGTTAGGCTCAAGAATTTTCACACCTCTCACTTCACACAGCTAATTGAAGTTGCAGCCAGGTCAGCTCTGTCCTAGCAGCTTGGTAGCTTAGTAGCCTTATTTATTAAGCTTTATACAACACAATTATCTAGAGATTATTGTCTTTTACTTTTTGCCTTCAGAAGTAGGTTCAGACTAAACATTACTCACTCAGTTTTGTGTTGGATGGTATTTCCAGGTTCCTCTGTGTTTCTTCTGCAGGTTTTGGTTTGTTAGATGTTTTTTCATGATAGTCCTTGGTAGTAATAATCCATTCAGGTAATTTTGTCCGAAATCAAGATTTTAGGTCTGGAATTTGGATTTGGATTGAAGGTTTTGATGTTGAGGTTAGTATCCTGTATAAGAGCCTCGCGGACAAAATGGAAGTTTATCTACATTTATCCAACTTGCATCTGTTTGCAGAAGAACTCAGGAGCCCATGAGAAAATATAGTTAGAAAAGCACACGGGTTCATCTTTTACTCATTAGTGTGTGAGCGTGTGTGTGTGTGAGTGTGCATGCGTGCATGCGTGTGTGAGTGCCAATGAAAGAGTCCTGCTCATCGCTAGCAGTTAAATACCTCCTCTGTGAGTGTGAATAATTACAGTCATGATCATTAACAAATGAATGATCAAAAATAGTCTCTCTCTGTCTATCTTCTCTCTCTCTTGTTCTCTCTCTCTCTCTCTTTCTCTCTCTATTTTCTCTCTGTCCCTCTTGTCTCTCCTCTCTTCTTCCCTCTTTCATCTCTTTTCTCAAGCTCCTTTTCTGTGTTTGTTTTTAACAGCTCAGCAGCCGTACACAATGTGCTTCCGGGTCAAATTCTACCCTCACGAGCCAATGAAGATCAAAGAGGAGCTCACCAGGTAGTGACCTTGATGCTGATTGGCTAGAGAACACTTTTCATTCATTCCCTACAGTATGACTGGTTCCTAACATTATCCAAGGCTGTCTAAGCGAGCAGACAGGAGGGTATTTGATGATGGCCATTTCTGGTTCTATTTCATGGACAATTTGGCAGGCGATGCTGGGATAACTGCTGCTCTCTCCCAGCTCTGCCGGAAATGTACATGTTAAAAACGTATTGGAAATACAAATATTATACACTAACACATTTTATTGTAATACAAATTGAATTGTAACATGTTAAAAATGCTTTCTACCCGTCTTTGCTTTCAACAAACACCTGAAAAGCTGTTTTCGCTCGAGACATGACCCTCAGCAGTTGTGTATTGCAGACAGCACAGAGAAGTGTTAGGAACTGCTCAGTGTTTTTGTGATCTGTTGAGGTTGTCCAAAGGTGTGTGTGTGTGAGTGTGTGTGAGAGAGAGAGAGAGAGAGAGAGAGAGAGAGAGAGAGAGAGAGAGAGAGAGAGAGAGAGAGAGAGAGAGAGAGAGAGAGAGAGAGAGAGAGAGAGAGAGAGAGAGAGAGAGAGACAGAGACACTGTAATACATCATTATGAACCTGTTCTCCCAGGATGCTGCATGCTCTCCATCTGAGATGTGAAGCATCTCTCTATCCCTCCCTTCAGATGCTCCTTCTTAGTGTTTTTCATCTCTGGCTGTTGTGTAAAGTGCTATTTGACATGGAAGTAAGAGCACCATTAGCTCCAGAGGTAAAGTGCCGTGGAACAAGTTTGAGAGTCTAGGGGTTGGGGGGGTGGAGCGGGGACCTCTAGGGGCAGAAGTAGGGCTCTCCAACCCCAAACAGCAGCATTAGAGCTTGGCCATTAGTGACGCATGGCGCTGGTCACTGGAGCATACACAGAGGCCTCTGAGTCTAAACTCTCTCGGTGTCTAACATGATGTAGTACTCATCACAGGGTGCTATGGAGGTCTACATCACCCTAGAATTCACCATTCAATGGTCTGCATGGTCTCAGAGCCGCTTGGAAATGTGTCTGACTGAGTATCAGTGCAGTAAATACATTCCAGGCTATTACATATAAAATACAGTAATGTAAAACAGTAATGAAATACAGTAATGTAATACAGTACAAAAAAAATGCAGTACTGCACATGCACATTCATAGAAGATTCTATATTGGATTGTATTCGTTCTACTAGTCTGTGTAGGGTTTCTGGTTGCAACAGTGGCTATGTTGTTGTTGTGGATCAATGTGCTGTCCCCATAGTAATCTGAGGGCATGGTTGACTTCACACATTCAACCACATGACAAGTCCTAGAAAGAGAGCCAGAGGACAATAGTTAGAGATAGTTACATCACAGAGAAAAGAGTAACAGAGTCTTTGAGAAGAGGAGATATGGAGTGTGTTACAGACATACTACATTTGAATGGATGTTATGTTAAAGAGAATGGCCACACAGATTTTAAAGTTTGTTTTAGAGAGAGCCAAGGAATATAGTTATAGTCTATTATTGGAAAGGGGAATATTTCCTTGTGAATATGGGTAGATGTTATTAGTCTGTCGGTAGCTCTAGTTATACCAGACAGCCTTTAGAAATAAACCAATTCAGACGCAGTCGGCTTTTTAGTTCCATTGAATTTTTCATGTTTTTCTTTTAATCGGCCTTGCTCGGGTTTAGTCCCTTCATCTGTGGGTGAGTGTGTGCCGTCTGAGTGTGTGTATTAGGTACAAGTTGAGTCAGTGTCCTTTGTGTGCGTGCGTGCGTGTTTGTTTCTGACGTGATTATGTAGGTTGTCAGTTGCCTCTGGAAGTTTTCTGGACAATGCCACTCTCCATGGTTTCTATGGTACAGATGTCTATGTTTCTTCATCTTCTCTCCAGTAACAGGGGACACATTTGCACAAGTAATAAATATTGAAGCCGTGTCCATAGTAACTGTGGTAGAGGTCGCCATGGTAACCGATCTCTTGTAGGGGTGATTCCCATAGCAACTGATCTCGGAGTGGTATAATTAATGGCAATGGCACATTGGTTTTAAAAATGCTTTTAGTGGATGTGGATACTGTCTTTATTGGTCATGACATGGTTCTACCACCATACTATGTTGTTTATAAATTATACTTGTGTTGAAGACCATTCATGTAAAGTGTGACAATTATGATGATGGACTTTGATCATTAGTTTGACAGTACATTCGGAAAGTATTCAGGCCCCTTGACTTTTTCCACATTGTTACCTTACAGCTTTATTCTAAAATGGATTACATCGTTTTTTTCCCTCATCAATCAACACACAATACCCCATAATGACAAAGAAAAAATGGTTTTTAGAAATTTTAGCAAATGTATTAAAATAAAAAACTGAAATATCACATTTACGTAAGTATTCAGACCTTTTACTCAGTACTTTGTTGAAGTACCTTTGGCAGCGATTACAGCCAGGAGTCTTCTTGGGTATGACGCTGCAAGCTTGGTACACCTGTATTTAGGGAGTTTCTCCCATTCTTCTCTGCAGATCCTCTCAAGCTCTGTCAGGTTGGATGGGGAGCTTCGCTGCACAGCTATTTTCAGGTCTCTCCAGAGATGTTCGATCGGGTTCATGTCCGGTCTCTGGCTGGTCCACTCAAGGACATTCAGAGATTTGTCACGAAGCCACTCCTGCGTTGTCTTGGCTGTGTGCTTAGCGTCATTGTCCTGTTGGAAGGTGAACCTTCGTCCCAGTCTGAGGTCCTGAGCACTCTTGAGCAGGTTTTCAACTAGGATCTCTCTGTACTTTGCTCCGTTCATCTTTCCCTCAATCATGACTTGTCTCCCAGTCCCTGCTGCTGAAAAACATCCCCACAGCATGATGCTACCAATTTTCCTCCAGATGTGACGCTTGGCATTCAGGCCAAAGAGTTCAATCTTGGTTTCAACAGACCAGAGAATTTTGTTTATCAGTGTTTATCAGTTTTAATCAAAAATAACAAACGGGTGTTTTCCAGCATACAGTGTTCAGCTGTGCGCTCCTGGCCTGAGTCCTTTAGGTGCCTATTGGAAAACTCCAAGCGGGCTGTCATGTGCCTTTTACTGAGGAGTGGCTTCCGTTTGGCCACTCTACCATAAAGGCCTGATTGTTGGAGTGCTGCAGAGATGGTTGTCCTTCTGGAACGTTCTCCCATTTCTACAGAGGAACTCAGAAGCCCTTCTCCCCCGATTGCTCAGTTTTGCCGGGCGGCCAGATACAGGAAGAGTCTTGGTGGTTCCAAACTTCTTCCATTTAGGAATGATGGAGGCCACTGTGTTCTTGGGGACCTTCAATGCTGCAGACATTGTTTGGTAACCTTCCTCAGATCTGTGCCTCGACACAATCCTGTCTCATGGCTTGGTTTTGGCTCTGACATGTACTGTTAACTGTGGGACCTTATATAGACAGGTATGTGCCTTTCCAAATCATGTCCATTCAATTGAATTTACCACAGGTGGACTCCAATCAAGTTGTAGAAACATCTCAAGGATGTTCAATGGAAGCAGGATGCACCTGAGCTCAATTTTTTGTCTCATAGCAAAGGGTCTGAATACTTATATAAATACTTTTTTATTTTATATATTTTATTTTATAAATGTGCAAAAAAAATCATTATGGGGTATATATTGTGTGTAGATTGATGAGGGGGGAAAAAGTACTTTAATCCATTTTAGAATAAGGCTGTAACGTAACAAAATATGGAAAAAGGTAAGGGGTCTGAATACTTTCCGAATGCACTGTGGGCATTCAGAATAGCAGGCTACAGTGTATCTTGAGTAACCATGTGTCTATAAGCAGGCACAGTGTCTGTGGTTGACCCCTGTATGCGTCTCTGTGCAGGTATCTACTCTATCTGCAGCTGAAGAGGGACGTCTACCACGGTCGTCTCTTGTGCCCCTTCGCTGACGCAGCCTACCTGGGGGCCTGTATCGTACAGGGTGAGCCCCGCTCTGACATCATCACTCTCATTTACATGCACAGGAATTAACAATAGATTCGCTGTGATACCTGACTCATTAGTACGAGTACCTTCTCAAACGATATGAACCCTGGCCCTACTCTCCAAGCTGAGATCTCTCATCCCTACGCAAACGCTTCCGGCAGCAGAGTAATACAACCTGACAGCAGCCCAGAGTAATACAACCTGACAGCAGCCCAGAGTAATACAACCTGACAGCAGCCCAGAGTAATACAACCTGACAGCAGCCCAGAGTAATACAACCTGACAGCAGCCCAGAGTAATACAACCTGACAGCAGCCCAGAGTAATACAACCTGACAGCAGCCCAGAGTAATACAACCTGACAGCAGCCCAGAGTAATACAACTTGACAGCAGCCCAGAGTAATACAACTTGAGAGAAGAAATGCAACCTGAGTATTACAACCTGACAGCAGCCCAGAGTAATACAACTTGAGAGAAGAAATGCAACCTGAGTATTACAACCTGACAGCAGCCCAGAGTAATACAACCTGACAGCAGCCCAGAGTAATACAACTTGACAGCAGCCCAGAGTAATACAACTTGACAGCAGCCCAGAGTAATACAACCTGACAGCAGCCCAGAGTAATACAACCTGACAGCTGCCCAGAGTAATACGATCTGACAGCAGCCCAGAGTAATACAACTTGACAGCAGCCCAGAGTAATACAACCTGACAGCAGCCCAGAGTAATACAACTTGACAACAGCCCAGAGTATTACAACCTGACAGCAGCCCAGAGTAATACAACTTGAGAGAAGAAATGCAACCTGAGTATTACAACCTGACAGCAGCCCAGAGTATTACAACCTGACAGCAGCCCAGAGTAATACAACTTGACAGCAGCCCAGAGTAATACAACTTGACAGCAGCCCAGAGTAATACAACCTGACAGCAGCCCAGAGTAATACAACTTGACAGCAGCCCAGAGTAATACAACTTGACAGCAGCCCAGAGTAATACAACTTGACAGCAGCCCAGAGTAATAGACCTCAACACTTAAGCTGACACACATCCAACCATCCCTGAACAACTCCACGGTGCCAATTAACAGCACAGTGAGAGGCTCAGGCTGGTAGTGTTTGATGTGGGCTCCAAAAGGATTGAACTATGTCATTTCACTAACTAATCCCCATGTCTGTTACAACATACAGTATATCTTAGCCCCTACTCTTCTGACTGGCTGGGCTCCCTAGAGAGGAGAATATGATGAAGTGAGCTGAGGTAACTATGGATACGTCCCAAATGGCACCCCGTTCCCTATTTAGTGCACTACTTTTCACCAGGGTACCAGGGTCAAAAGTAGTGCACTATGTAGGGAATAGGGTGCCATTTGGGACACAATTAACTGATGTAGTTAAAGCATAGGGCCTCCTGCTGGTCGTTATCAGTACTGCTGTTTAATGAGAACGAGTCCCCATGCATACTTTGTTAGGCTGTTATTAAAGTGATGTGTGTTAGCTGCAGGATAAGCCTGTAATAAAGCTACAGGTACATTGCACTGCTAACCGTTTTATAACACTCTGAGAACCGTTTCATAACCCTCTGCTAACCGTTTCATAACCCTCTGCTAACATTTCATAAGTTTCATAACCCTCTGCTAACCATTTCATAACCCTCTGATAACCATTTCATAACCCTCTGCTAACGTTTCATAACCCTCTGCTAACCATTTCATAACCCTCTGCTAACCGTTTCATAACCCTCTGCTAACCATTTCATAACCCTCTGCTAACTGTTTTAAAACCCTCTGCTAACATTTCATAAGTTTCATAACACTCTGCTAACCATTTCATAACCTTCTGCTAACCGTTTCATAACCTTCTGCTAACGTTTCATAACCCTCTGCTAACCATTTCATAACCACTGCTAACCGCTTCATAACCCTCTGCTAACCATTTCATAACCCTCTGCTAACATTTCATAACCTTCTGCTAACGTTTCATAACCCTCTGCTAACCATTTCATAACCACTGCTAACCGCTTCATAACCCTCTGCTAACCATTTTGTAACCCTCTGCTAACCATGTCATAACCCTTCCCAGCTGAACTAGGGGACTATGACCAAGACGAACACCCGCCAGACTACATCCAAGACTTCAAACTGTTCCCCAAGCAGTCGCTTAAACTGGAGAGGAAGATCATCGATATTCACAAGAACGAGCTAAGGTATTGTGGGATTTGTAGTCTAACAACTACAGTGTCTAACAACTACAACACTCAGACACCTTGACACCTGAATACAACAGCATCCACTGTAAAGTTGGCATCATGACATCAGCAGAATTTCACTCAGATTTTACTGACTTCCTCTCTTCTTCTTCTCAGCTGCTATTAAACGGAAATAGGGTCCCAGATGGTTTTACAACCTTCTGAATTTTTCGCTACACCTGCATTTTATAATTCTTTGCCAGCACATCATAAATAGTGCAAACACCACTGAAGTGAAACTGTAAAACACGTCATCGACTCCAGCAGCTGATCTAACCATATCTCTGACATGCAGACAGACACACACACAGACACACATGCAGACACACACAGACACACACCGACACACACACACAGACACACACAGACACACACACAGACACACACCGACACACACACACACAGACACACATGCAGACACACCCAGGCACAGACACATGCGCAGACACACACGCAGACACATACAGATACATACAGACACACACATGACAGACACACATGCAGAAAGACATGCAGACAGACATACAGATACATACAGACACATGCAGACACACGCAGACACAACCAGACACACACAGACACATACACACATACAGACACACATACAGACACACAAACAGACACACGCAGACACGCACACACAGACACATGCAGACACACGCAGACACAACCAGACACACACAGACACATACAGACACACAAACAGACACACGCAGACACGCACACACACAGACACATGCAGACACACACAGACACATGCAGACACACATACAGACACACATACAGACACATGCAGACACACATGCAGATACACATACAGACACACATACAGACAGACATACAGACAGACATACAGACACACGCAGACACACACACAGACACATGCAGACACACAGACACACGCAAACACACACAGACACATACAGACACATACAGACACAAGCAGACCCATGCAGACACATGCAAACACACACAGACACACACATACAGATGCAAGCAGATACACACAGACACATACAGACACACACATACACCCATACAGACACACATACAGCCACACATACAGCCACACATACAGACACACATACAGACACATACAGACACATGCAAACACATACAGACACATACAAACACATACAGACACACACATACACATGGAGACACATACAGACACATGGAGACACATACAGACACATACAGACACACACACTCACACATACAGATACATAAAGCCATTGCTGATCCCATGTCCCTGTCCCAGATGATGTAATGTGGCGGGCTGGGACCAGAGGGCTGGCTGGGACCAGAGGGCTGGCTGGGACCAGAGGGTTGTGTTTACAGGCGTTATAATATAAACTGAGGCTCAGGCAGGTTGATTTAGAGCCAACAGCAGAGAAGCAGCATGCGTCACCTAGGTGCTTTGCCAAGCACCACTTCAACTAATGAACGTAAGCAAAGACTCATTACTCCAAATACAAGCTGCTGAGCAACATCTCTGGTAATCAAGAGATGGGCTAACACTGAGCTAACGACAACAAGATAAATGTAAAGCTAGCATTAGAATATCCTTCTACATTATAGTTTTATTTCTCAGACATTACTTTAGCACTGACAGACATGATTTGTGTTTATGGAGCACTCACCTCAAACACAAAGCGGTTTCTATTGGGGTGATAACTGTGCCCCATGTCTGTTACACCCATGTAGGTGTAAAAGCAGCCTGTAGGTTTGCTACTAACTGTTCTCCTATCCCACAGGGGGCAGTGTTCTGCTCTGGCCGAGCTTCATCTCCTCCAGAGGGCACACAACCTGGAGACATACGGAGTGGACCCTCACCCCTGCAAGGTACCTCACACCACTTCTCCCTCAAACGCTCACCTTTATTTTCCATGTCATTTATTCCAGTGTAGCAACTGTGACTTATAATCAATGATTGTACAATTTTTATATTTTTTCTTTTATTTCACCTTTATTTAACCAGGTAGGCAAGTTGAGAACAAGTTCTCATTTACAATTGCGACCTGGCCAAGATAAAGCAAAGCAGTTCGACCCATACAACAACACAGAGTTACACATGCAGTAAAACAAACATACAGTCAATAATACAGTAGAAAAAACAAGTATATACAATGTGAGCAAAGGAGGTGAGATAAGGGAGGTAAAGGCAAAAAAAAAGGCCATGGTGGCAAAGTAAATACAATATAGCAAGTAAAACACTGGAATGGTAGATTTGCAGTGGAAGAATGTGCAAAGTAAAGATAGAAATAATGGGGTGCAAAGGAGCAAAATAAATAAATACATACATACAGTAGGGGGAGAGGTAGTTGTTTGGGCTAAATTATAGATAGGCTATGTACAGGTGCAGTAATCTGTGAGCTGCTCTGACAGCTGATGCTTAAAACTAGTGAGGGAGATAAGTGTCTCCAGTTTCAGAGATTTTTGTAGTTCATTCCAGTCATTGGCAGCAGAGAACTGGAAGGAGAGGCGGCCAAAGGAAGAATTGGTTTTGGGGATGACCAGAGAGATATACCTGCTGGAGCGCGTGCTACAGGTGGCTGCTGCTATGGTGACCAGCGAGCTGAGATAAGGGGGGACTTTACCTAGCAGGGTCTTGTAGATGACCTGGAGCCAGTGGGTTTGGCGACGAGTATGAAGCGAGGGCCAGCCAACGAGAGCGTACAGGTCGCAGTGGTGGGTAGTATATGGGGCTTTGGTGACAAAACGGATGGCACTGTGATAGACTGCATCCAATTTATTGAGTAGGGTATTGGAGGCTATTTTGTAAATGACATCGCCGAAGTCGAGGATCGGTAGGATGGTCAGTTTTACGAGGGTATGTTTGGCAGCATGAGTGAAGGATGCTTTGTTGCGAAATAGGAAGCCAATTCTAGATTTAACTTTGGATTGGAGATGTTTGATGTGAGTCTGGAAGGAGAGTTTACAGTCTAACCAGACACCTAGGTATTTGTAGTTGTCCACATATTCTAAGTCAGAACCGTCCAGAGTAGTGATGTTGGACGGGCGGGCAGGTGCAGGATTGATTAAACAGCTTGTATTGAGTTGTCAGTCCACATTAACATTTAGTCCGCTCACATCAAACATTCAAACCAATTTGATTTCAATTTCTCGGTCAATCGTAGTTGATTTCACACCCCTTCCTTTTTCTTTCTGATTGGATGTTTTGTCTATCTGTTGAACCCAGTCTCCTTGTGATTGGACAGTGTGTTTCTTAATGAGTGTAACATGACGGCTGTGATCGAGACTGTTCCTCTGCTTCCCTCTCATCCTCTCTGGCTGAGTTTACACAGGCAGACAAATTCTGATATTTTTTTCACAAATTGGTCTTTTGACCAATCAGATCAGCTCAAAAAAAATCTGATATGAAAAGATCTGATGTGATTGGTCAAAAGACCAATGAGTGGAAAAAATATCAGATTTGTGCTGCCTGTGTAAACGCAGCCATAGTGACTCACTGTGTGAATGGGAAACTCTGACAGCCAGGGTATCAAAGCACTCTAAGCTGATTAAAGGAGATATTTAATGTATTTTGTTTGAGGATTCGCTTATCTGTTCTGCTTGTGTCATAAAGACCTTTTAATTCAGGAATGAACTGCAGCTGTGGCTTAAGCCTGAGTCAGTGTATCACCATCCATTTACTGCAGCCAGAGAGGACGAGAGGGAAGCAGAGGAACAGTTTCCATCACAGCTGTCATGTTCCACTCATTAAGAAACATGTTTCCATGGATTTTAATTATCTGTACGTTTTCATACATTTGGATTGTAGAAGTCTATGGGAACAATTTTTGTAGAGTAGTCGTTGCCATGGCGACAACGCTTCACTTGCTGACAGTCTTCCTGTATCCCAGAATGCCAAGTTCTGCTGCCTCTCAGCCTGTGATCTGGTAAGGGGCAGGTAGACGATTCCACCAACCTCTGGTCCAGAGTCAGATATGATTTAATCCCCGTAATTCATAAGGATAGGATTGGGAGGGGAGCTTATCTGATCCTTGATCTGTGGTGAATTATAATAATAATACAAATTGTAGAGCGCTTTTCATTTAGAGATATAAATCACAAAGCTCTTGACATGAGCAACCAACAGTTCAGAAAACTCATGCATGAATGAGGGATTTGTTTTCGGAAGCCGATACATGACTGTACGACAGTGAGGCTTGCATTGGAATGACGTGTAGTCAGGAAGAGTAAGACGAGTCATTTTCAGCCTTCTGCGGTGATAAACATTGGTATACATGGGTAACTTCTACCTTCACAGAGCTTTGCTGTGTGTGTCTGCAGGACTTCACAGGATCCACAGCCTTCCTGGGATTTACTGCCACTGGGTTTGTGGTGTTCCAGGGAAACAAGAGAATCCACCTGCTCAAATGGTAACCCTTCACCTCTCCCCAGTCACCAATCCAGTCTAACCTATGACCTCTTCACTACCAGAACAGTGATGGTCTGATTTTTCAATCTCATAATTGCCATTGTTTACTATTCTAGGGCTGATGTCAACAAACTGAAGTTTGAGGGGAAAACATTCTATGTCATTGGAATTCAGAAAGAGGTACGTCACAAAATCTCTTTGTGTTTGCAAACACAAAAATAGATTTTCTAAATATATTTCCTACCAGAGATTTTCCCCAACATAACTCTGTAGTATAATATTAGTAACTTCCTGTGTCTCTATGTTCTACTGTGTGAGTGTGAATGTCTCTGTATTTCTAATGTGAGACTTGAGAGTGAGAGTAATTTGTTGCACTTTCAGATCTCTCTCACGGGCAGGATGCACTGTAACATGGTGGGTGTACAATGTCTAACCCCACACCCCTGCCCCGACATCTCCCATGCCTAAAATTAACTAGTAGGATGTCATCAAAAAAGAATGGAACTATAGTCGAATCGGAGCCCCAAAGTTATTCTACATTCTACATGACATTGCGCTTGTTTGAGTAAAAATCAACAGTTCTCAGGGAAGGTGGTTTGTAGTAATACGTGGTGTTTAGCCAGCTGACATGTACCACAGAGAGTCTTTGTGAGCCATTCAATGGATGTAATGTTTTCAGAACTGGCCTCACTCTCTATATACTCTCTTAAAGATATCTTTCTTCTATCATTCTATTGGCGATTATCTCTGTCTGGGCTGTAGTTCCACTCTGCCATTGGCTGCCTGTCCTGCCTCAATGCCTGAGATCTAGACAGATACATTGATGCTCAGCTGTAGTTAATGTTCAGTCCAGTCTCACGGATTAGCCTGCTGCTTAATAATACACACAAACACGCATGCACACACACACATGCACACACACACATGCACACACACACAGGTGCATTGTACTCTCACTAAAACATTCAATTTGGTCCTCTGAGGCCTGAATGTCTGCTGTTTTTGGGGAAACCAGATTTTTGCACTTTCTGAGCAATGAGTGACATAAACCAGGTGTGTGCACTCTGAGCAATGAGTGACATAAACCAGGTGTGTGCACTCTGAGCAATGAGTGACATAAACCAGGTGTGTGCACTCTCTGAGCAATAAGTGACATAAACCAGGTGTGTGCACTCTGAGCAATGAGTGACATAAACCAGGTGTGTGCACTCTGAGCAATGAGTGACATAAACCAGGTGTGTGCACTCTGAGCAAGGAGTGACATAAACCAGGTATGTGCACTGTCTGAGCAATGAGTGACATAAACCAGGTGTGTGGGTTGAAACAAAGATCTAAATCAACAGCTGGACATGTCATTTCAGACAGCTTTATGGCAGCTCATTTCAGACAGCTTTATGGCAGCTCATTTCAGACAGCTTTATGGCAGCTCATTTCAGACAGCTTTACGGCAGCTCATTTCAGACTGCTTTACGGCAGCTCATTTCAGACTGCTTTACGGCAGCTCATTTCAGACTGCTTTACGGCAGCTCATTTCAGACTGCTTTACGGCAGCTCATTTCAGACAGCTTTACGGCAGCTCATTTCAGACAGCTTTATGGCAGCTCATTTCGCTTGTAGTCTGTTGGTCTGTCTGGCTGAAGATGTAGTTTTATCTTTGTGTTTCTGTCTCTTCTCTCTGTGTGTACATATCCATCGTTGGTGAGTAAACACACTCACACACACCATTGCATCCCCCCCAACACCCCAATGCCGACCCCTTCCAAACCTTCTCACATTCTCCACACCACGAAGAACCTCTCTGTTCTTCGCTCCCCCGGGTTGTTGTGTGGGTTTGATCCATTTGATTTGACTGCTTGGCTTGTTGTTGGACTGCTCTTTGGTTTTGGTGCTGCCGGACCGTTTGGTTTGACCATCATCAACCAATAGCATGGAGCACCCTGTGACGGTTCGCTTTACTTCAGAAATGAAATACATCCATCAAATCTTATTATGTCCTATTATGTAATAAATGTTTAATGTCCTTAATTACTGAAACAGTTTGGCGGTTTGCTGAACTGTTTGTTTCCCTTGGTGTGTGCGCGTGTGTGTGTGAGTGTGTGTGAGTGTGTGTGTGTGTGTGTGTGTGTGTGTGTGTGTGTGTGTGTGTGTGTGTGAGTGTGAGTGCCTAGTACAGTAAGGTGTATCTTATTATGATTTAATCATGCATCGATCCGCAGTCTCGCTCTTCCTGGAACAGTTTATACCCTGTGCCACTGCATGATCTCACTCTGCCCTCATCTCTGCCAACTTCCCATGAAGACCATGTACCATTGAACATGTTTAACACTTGTTGTGATCCCACGGAAACTCCCCTGAACGTGTGTTTAACACGCACACAGTCCTGCTAGCTGAACACACGTGTAGCACACACACACATGGTCACTGCTGCTCATGCGCGTTGCGTATAATAACCACTTCACTGTGTGCTGGGACTCTGAGGGCTGAAGCAGTGGCTGACCACCCTGAACCTCCAGATGTATAAATCCTCCTTACACTCGTTTACAGTATCAGTGCAACAGCTGGTTAATACATTTTAGACTGTGACACAGGCTTCATACCAAATGGCACCCTATTCCCTTTAGACCTGGGCCCCTCTGGTTGTAGTGCACTATATAGAGAATTGGATGCCATTTGGAATATAACCAAAGTGTAACAGCATGGGAATGGGGGAATTCATCACCAAATCTTATTTTTAGGGTAAGTTGTTCAGTCTTATAGGACAGTATTAGTGTTCCATTGTTACAGTGGTTAAGTCTCTGTCAGTATTAGTGTTACAGTGGTTAAGTCTCTGTCAGTATTAGTGTTACAGTGGTTAAGTCTTTGTCAGTATTACTGTTACAGTGGTTAAGTCTTTGTCAGTATTACTGTTACAGTGGTTAAGTCTCTGTCAGTATTAGTGTTACAGTGGTTAAGTCTTTGCCAGTATTAGTGTTACAGTGGTTAAGTCTCTGTCAGTATTAGTGTTACAGTGGTTAAGTCTTTGTCAGTATTACTGTTACAGAGGTTAAGTCTTTGTCAGTATTACTGTTACAGTGGTTAAGTCTCTGTCAGTATTAGTGTTACATGGTTACAGTGGTTAAGTCTCTGTCAGTATTAGTGTTACAGAGGTTAAGTCTCTGTCAGTATTAGTGTTACAGTGGTTAAGTCTCTGTCAGTATTAGTGTTACAGTGGTTAAGTCTCTGTCAGTATTAGTGTTACATTGTTACAGTGGTTAAGTCTCTGTCAGTATTAGTGTTACAGAGGTTAAGTCTCTGTCAGTATTAGTGTTACAGTGGTTAAGTCTCTGTCAGTATTAGTGTTACAGTGGTTAAGTCTCTGTCAGTATTAGTGTTACAGTGGTTAAGTCTCTGTCATCATTAGTGTTACAGTGGTTAAGTCTCTGTCAGTATTAGTGTTACAGTGGTTAAGTCTCTGTCAGTATTAGTGTTACAGTGGTTAAGTCTCTGTCATCATTAGTGTTACAGTGGTTAAGTCTCTGTCATCATTAGTGTTACAGTGGTTAAGTCTCTGTCAGTATTAGTGTTACAGTGGTTAAGTCTCTGTCAGTATTAGTGTTACATTGTTACAGTGGTTAAGTCTCTGTCAGTATTAGTGTTACAGAGGTTAAGTCTCTGTCAGTATTAGTGTTACAGTGGTTAAGTCTCTGTCAGTATTAGTGTTACAGTGGTTAAGTCTCTGTCAGTATTAGTGTTACAGTGGTTAAGTCTCTGTCATCATTAGTGTTACAGTGGTTAAGTCTCTGTCAGTATTAGTGTTACAGTGGTTAAGTCTCTGTCAGTATTAGTGTTACATGGTTACAGTGGTTAAGTCTCTGTCAGTATTAGTGTTACAGTGGTTAAGTCTCTGTCAGTATTAGTGTTACATGGTTACAGTGGTTAAGTCTCTGTCAGTATTACTGTTACAGTGGTTAAGTCTCTGTCAGTATTAGTGTTACATGGTTACAGTGGTTAAGTCTCTGTCAGTATTAGTGTTACATGGTTACAGTGGTTAAGTCTCTGTCAGTATTAGTGTTACAGTGGTTAAGTCTCTGTCAGTATTAGTGTTACATGGTTACAGTGGTTAAGTCTCTGTCAGTATTACTGTTACAGTGGTTAAGTCTCTGTCAGTATTAGTGTTACATGGTTACAGTGGTTAAGTCTCTGTCAGTATTAGTGTTACAGTGGTTACAGTGGTTAAGTCTTTGTCATCATTAGTGTTACAGCGGTTAAGTCTCTCTCAGTATTAGTGTTACATGGTTTAAGTCTCTGTCAGTATTAGTGTTACAGGGTTTAAGTCTCTGTCAGTATTATTGTTACATGGTTACAGTGGTTAAGTCTCTGTCAGTATTAGTGTTACAGTGGTAAAGTCTCTGTCAGTATCAGTGTTACAGAGGTTAAGTCTCTGTCAGTATTACTGTTACAGAGGTTAAGTCTCTGTCAGTATTACTGTTACAGAGGTTAAGTCTCTGTCAGTATTAGTGTTACATGGTTACAGTGTTTAAGTCTCTGTCAGTATTAGTGTTACAGTGGTTAAGTCTCTGTCATCATTAGTGTTACAGTGGTTAAGTCTCTGTCATCATTAGTGTTACAGTGGTTAAGTCTCTGTCAGTATTAGTGTTACAGTGGTTAAGTCTCTGTCATCATTAGTGTTACATTGGTTAAGTCTCTGTCAGTATTAGTGTTACAGTGGTTAAGTCTCTGTCATCATTAGTGTTACAGTGGTTAAGTCTCTGTCATCATTAGTGTTACAGTGGTTAAGTCTCTGTCAGTATTAGTGTTACAGTGGTTAAGTCTCTGTCAGTATTAGTGTTACAGTGGTTAAGTCTCTGTCATCATTAGTGTTACAGTGGTTAAGTCTCTGTCATCATTAGTGTTACAGTGGTTAAGTCTCTGTCAGTATTAGTGTTACAGTGGTTAAGTCTCTGTCATCATTAGTGTTACATTGGTTAAGTCTCTGTCAGTATTAGTGTTACATGGTTACAGTGTTTAAGTCTCTGTCATCATTAGTGTTACAGTGGTTAAGTCTCTGTCATCATTAGTGTTACAGTGGTTAAGTCTCTGTCAGTATTAGTGTTACAGTGGTTAAGTCTCTGTCATCATTAGTGTTACATTGGTTAAGTCTCTGTCATCATTAGTGTTACAGTGGTTAAGTCTCTGTCAGTATTAGTGTTACAGTGGTTAAGTTTCTGTCAGTATTAGTGTTACAGAGGTTAAGTCTCTGTCAGTATTAGTGTTACAGTGGTTAAGTCTCTGTCAGTATCAGTGTTACAGGGTTTAAGTCTCTGTCATCATTAGTGTTACAGTGGTTAAGTCTCTGTCAGTATTAGTGTTACATGGTTACAGAGGTTAAGTCTCTGTCAGTATTAGTGTTACAGAGGTTAAGTCTCTGTCAGTATTACTGTTACAGAGGTTAAGTCTCTGTCAGTATTAGTGTTACAGTGGTTAAGTCTCTGTCAGTATTAGTGTTACAGTGGTTAAGTCTCTGTCAGTATTAGTGTTACAGTGGATATGTCTCTGTCAGTATTACTGTTACAGAGGTTAAGTCTCTGTCAGTATTAGTGTTACAGTGGTTAAGTCTCTGTCAGTATTAGTGTTACAGTGGATAAGTCTCTGTCAGTATTACTGTTACAGAGGTTAAGTCTCTGTCAGTATTAGTGTTACAGTGGTTAAGTCTCTGTCAGTATTAGTGTTACAGTGGTTAAGTCTCTGTCAGTATTACTGTTACAGAGGTTAAGTCTCTGTCAGTATTAGTGTTACAGTGGTTAAGTCTCTGTCAGTATTAGTGTTACAGGGGTTAAGTCTCTGTCAGTATTACTGTTACATGGTTACAGTGGTTAAGTCTCTGTCAGTATTAGTGTTACAGTGGTTAAGTCTCTGTCATCATTAGTGTTACAGTGGTTAAGTCTCTGTCAGTATTAGTGTTACAGAGGTTAAGTCTCTGTCAGTATTTGTGTTACAGTGGTTAAGTCTCTGTCATCATTAGTGTTACAGTGGTTAAGTCTCTGTCAGTATTAGTGTTACAGTGGTTAAGTCTCTGTCAGTATTAGTGTTACATGGTTACAGTGGTTAAGTCTTTGTCAGTATTAGTGTCAAAGTGGTTAAGTCTCTGTCAGTATTATTGTTACATGGTTACAGTGGTTAAGTCTCTGTCAGTATTAGTGTTACATTGTTACTGTGGTTAAGTCTCTGTCATCATTAGTGTTACAGAGGTTAAGTCTCTGTCAGTATTACTGTTACATGGTTACAGTGGTTAAGTCTCTGTCAGTATTAGTGTTACAGTGGTTAAGTCTCTGTCATCATTAGTGTTACAGTGGTTAAGTCTCTGTCATCATTAGTGTTACAGTGGTTAAGTCTCTGTCAGTATCAGTGTTACATGGTTACAGTGGTTAAGTCTCTGTCATCATTAGTGTTACAGTGGTTAAGTCTCTGTCATCATTAGTGTTACAGTGGTTAAGTCTCTGTCAGTATCAGTGTTACAGGGTTTAAGTCTCTGTCATCATTAGTGTTACAGTGGTTAAGTCTCTGTCAGTATTACTGTTACAGAGGTTAAGTCTCTGTCAGTATTAGTGTTACAGTGGTTAAGTCTCTGTCAGTATCAGTGTTACAGGGTTAAGTCTCTGTCAGTATTAGTGTTACAGTGGTTAAGTCTCTGTCAGTATCAGTGTTACAGTGGTTAAGTCTCTGTCAGTATCAGTGTTACAGTGGTTAAGTCTCTGTCATCATTAGTGTTACAGTGGTAAAGTCTCTGTCAGTATTAGTGTTACAGTGGTTAAGTCTCTGTCAGTATTAGTGTTACAGTGGTTAAGTCTCTGTCAGTATCAGTGTTACAGGGTTAAGTCTCTGTCAGTATTAGTGTTACAGTGGTTAAGTCTCTGTCAGTATCAGTGTTACAGTGGTTAAGTCTCTGTCAGTATCAGTGTTACAGTGGTTAAGTCTCTGTCATCATTAGTGTTACAGTGGTAAAGTCTCTGTCAGTATTAGTGTTACAGGGTTAAGTCTCTGTCAGTATTAGTGTTACAGGGTTAAGTCTCTGTCAGTATCAGTGTTACAGTGGTTAAGTCTCTGTCAGTATTAGTGTTACAGTGGTTAAGTCTCTGTCAGTATCAGTGTTACAGTGGTTAAGTCTCTGTCAGTATTAGTGTTACAGTGGTTAAGTCTCTGTCAGTATTAGTGTTACAGTGGTTAAGTCTCTGTCAGTATCAGTGTTACAGGGTTTAAGTCTCTGTCATCATTAGTGTTACAGTGGTTAAGTCTCTGTCAGTATTAGTGTTCCATTGTTACAGTGGTTAAGTCTCTGTCAGTATTACTGTTACAGAGGTTAAGTCTCTGTCAGTATTAGTGTTACAGTGGTTAAGTCTCTGTCAGTATTACTGTTACAGAGGTTAAGTCTCTGTCAGTATTAGTGTTACATTGTTACAGTGGTTAAGTCTCTGTCAGTATCAGTGTTACAGTGGTTAAGTCTGTCCAGGTCAGGGAAAGTCTGTTTATTTGATCTCTACTGTCAGGCTATGGATCTGCTCTGTGCTCTGTAATGCTGCAGATAACATTGATCTGCCGTCTCATATTACCAGACACAGAGCAGATAACTGGACTTTTACTGGAATTGATCCCCGTCTTATCCCCAGCTCTGCCCATAAACTCCCTCACACCCGTGGCCTTTTAAGAGCTGCTTAGTGCTGGTAGTGCACAAGTGTTCTGCTCTCCACTTCCCCATCTCCCTAACAGGCTGGGTGTAGGGTCTGGGTCAGCACTTTGCACAGCTCACTCTCAACATGTTCAGCACTTTGTTGGATGCCTTGTCCTAATTCACTGTCTTTCTCTGCTTTGTTCGTCTCCTTCCATCACTCTCTCTCTCTATCGCTCTCCCCCCCCTCTTTTTCTCTCTCTTTCTATCGGGCTCTCTTTCCACACCTCTCTCTCTATCTCTCTCTCTCTCTCTTTCTATCGGTCTCTCTTTCCACCCCTCTCTCTCTCTCTCTCTCTGCAGAAGAAACTGGTGCTGACGTTCCACACCTCTACCCCAGCAGCGTGTAAACATTTGTGGAAGTGTGGGGTGGAGAACCAAGCATTTTACAAGTGAGTCCCACAAAACACTGCAACACTCTCATATCCACCTCTCTATCAAAGTTGGAACTTGTGTGTGTGTTTGGACGTGTTTAACTATTCTTGTGAAGTCCCCACACAAGGGGGAGTACAAGACTGTGTGTGTGTGTGTGTGTGTGTGTGTGTGTGTGTGTGTGTGTGTGTGTGTGTGTGTGTGTGTGTGTGTGTGTGTGTGTGTGTGTGTGTGTGTGTGTGTGTGTGTGTGTGTGTGTGTGTGCTGGTTCGAATCCCCGAGCCGACTAGTTGAAAAATCTGCTGATGTGCCCTTGAGCAAGGCCCTTAACCATAATTGCTCCTGTAAGTCGCATTAAGACTGTGTGTGTGTACAAGTTTTACTATACTTTTAAGTATCAGAAGTCCTCACAAGAATAACAAACCAACTCAAATTCAGAGAAGTGAGGACATTTTGCCGGTCCTCACTTGTAAAAAGGGTTCGAATTAAGGTTAGGTTAGGGGTTATGGTTAAGGTTAAGGTTAAGGTTAGGGTTCAAGTTAAGGTAAAGGGTAGCGCTTAGGGAAAATAGGATTTTAAATGGGAATCAATTGCTGGTCCCCAAAAATTCCTCACAATTATAGTAAGACATGGCTGTGTGTGTTTGTGTGTGTTTTTGTGTGTGCGCGTATGTGTGTGTGTGCGCGTAGGCTCTAGCCAGGTTGATTTGTGGCTGCAGACTGCTGTTGTCAGTAGTTTAATCCAGAGTTATGAGTGTGACTGGCTGGCTGGCTGGCTGGATGGATGGATGGATGGATGGATGGGGTTGGATGGGAGGGGTGGAGGGTTGGACAGACAGACAGCACTGGCTCTCAGGGCCAGCAGCTGAGCCTGGCTCCTGATTGCTTTTTTCTGGCTCCTGGGGTCTCGAGTTTCCCTGTTCCTCAGCAGAGAGGCAGGCTCGGATGTCAGATCAGAGCCCGTTAATCAAATGAGACTGAATTGAATTTAGAAAATGGCAGTCAGAGAGAACTGTGAAGTGCTGTCCTGGCACACATTAACCTTTTTGACAGGACCAACTAGACTGGATACCTGTCAAGTCCTATGAGTTCCTTTTTGACAGGACCAACTAGACTGGATACCTGTAAAGTCCTATGAGGTCCTTTTTGACAGGACTAACTAGACTGAACCAAACATCACATTTGGATACCTGTCAAGTCCTATGAGTTCCTAAATGCCAAATGTAACTAATGAATCAATGTGCCATCTTGCTCAACAAACAATTATCTACGTCTCTTTGACAGATGTGCAAAGTCAAGCCAGATCAAGACTGTGTCCAGCAGTAATATTTTCTTCAAGGGAAGCAGGTTTCGGTACAGGTGCGACATTGAATGCTTGACTGTGTCACTGAGCCTTACTAAGCCAAGCTGTGTCCAGATAAATGCCCCTAGGCTTATGTATTGTTTGTTTTGATCATTTCCCAAAGCACCTAACATGGCTTACATGCTACGTATCTCTTCATTTCAGCAGCTGGATAAGTGCTCAAGCAATTTAGCTTAAGAGACGATTTAGCTTAATTTAGCTTAAGGACTAGGTTATTTGTTATAGAGAATTAATTGGTTCAAGTCGGCAGGTAGCCTAGCGGTTGGAGCGTTGGGCCAGTAATCAAAATGTTGCTGGTTCGAATCCCCGAGCCGACTAGTTGACAAATCTGCTGATATGCCCTTGAGCAAGGCCCTTAACCATAATTGCTCCTGTAAGTCGCATTTGAAAGAGCGTCTACTCAAATTAAAATGTAAAAGTCATGTTTTTTCCCCGATATGGACTAGGTCTAGGTAACATACTGTATAACATGTTGATATGATCTCAGGTTTGGGGACAATGTTTGGACTAAGGTTGATCTCCTGCTTTGGTGTAACTTTACCCTGTATGATACAGTACACACTGTAGAACTACACCTAGACAAAGTCACACTGTAGAACTACACCAAGATAAAGTCACACTGTAGAACTACACCAAGACATAGTCACAGCGTATAACTACACCTAGACAAAGTCACACTGAAGAACTACACCAAGACAAAGTCACACTGTAGAACTACACCAAGACAAAGTCACACTGAAGAACTACACCAAGACAAAGTCACCCTGTAGAACTACACCTAGACAAAGTCACACTGAAGAACTACACCAAGACAAAGTCACCCTGTAGAACTACACCTAGACAAAGTCACACTGAAGAACTATACCTAGACAAAGTCACACTGTAGAACTACACCTAAACAAAGTCACACTGTAGAACTACCCCTAGACAAAGTCACACTGTAGAGATACACCAAGACAAAGTCACACTGTAGAACTACACCAAGACAAAGTCACACTGTAGAACTACACCTAAACAAAGTCACACTGTAGAACTACCCCTAGACAAAGTCACACTGTAGAGATACACCAAGACAAAGTCACACTGTAGAACTACACCAAGACAAAGTCACACTGACGAACTACACCAAGACAAAGTCACACTGTAGAACTACACCAAGACAAAGTCACACTGACGAACTACACCAAGACAAAGTCACCCTGTAGAACTACACCTAGACAAAGTCACACTGAAGAACTATACCTAGACAAAGTCACACTGTATAACTACACCTAAACAAAGTCACACTGTAGAACTACCCCTAGACAAAGTCACACTGTAGAGATACACCAAGACAAAGTCACACTGTAGAACTACACCAAGACAAAGTCACACTGTAGAACTACACCTAAACAAAGTCACACTGTAGAACTACCCCTAGACAAAGTCACACTGTAGAGATACACCAAGACAAAGTCACACTGTAGAACTACCCCTAGACAAAGTCACACTGTAGAGATACACCAAGACAAAGTCACACTGTAGAACTACCCCTAGACAAAGTCACACTGTAGAGCTACACCAAGACAAAGTCACACTGACGAACTACACCAAGACAAAGTCACACTGTAGAGCTACACCAAGACAAAGTCACACTGTAGAACTACACCAAGACAAAGTCATACTGTAGAACTACACCTAGACAAAGTCACACTGTAGAACTACACCTAGACAAAGTCACACTGTAGAACTACACCAAGACAAAGTCACACTGTAGAACTACCCCTAGACAAAGTCACACTGTAGAACTACCCCTAGACAAAGTCACACTGTAGAACTACCCCTAGACAAAGTCACTTCTCCAAAATGACATTTTTTCTCTTTAGTGGAAGAGTTGCAAAAGAAGTCATCGAAGCCAGCTCCAAGATCCAGAGAGAGCCACCGGAGGTGCACAGGTGAGAGAGAGAGAACTGAACCTCACTGTCATGTAGTTAGAACTGAACCTCACATACCAGGAAAATGTGTGTTTAGTAACTCAGATAACAAGTGTTGTTTATATCATGTTTCAGGTTACACTTTGGGCAGAGCAGAAGCTTCAACTCACTGAGCCACAAAAACCTGATCATAAACATGGAGCCTCTTGTCCCAGCACTGCCCTCCACCAATGAGTATGAAGAGACCTCGGCAGACAATGGTAAGAGCACGCAGTCACACACACACACTCAGGCAAATAATACATACACGCATGCATGCATACACACATACACACATACCGGCCGCTTCCTTGGGTTTGCTTGGTCTCCAATGACAGCTGTTAGGTATCCAGCTCTCGGAGTTGGACTGTAAATTGAGAAGCTGATGCTACGGTAAGCCTCGTTTCCCTGGAGACTCCAATCACAGAGCTAAAAATACACCTCCCATGAGCCTCCCTGAGGACACCATGCTGGTAATGACCAGTCACGGAAGTGCACCATGACATCACGGAAACAGACCCAGGACCCAAGCTAGGGTTAGCGTTAACAGTAACTTAATTAGCACATATTTGTTTGGCTCAAAGGGGGCTGTGTGTGTGTGTGTGTGTGTGTGTGTGTGTGTGTGTGTGTGTGTGTGTGTGTGTGTGTGTGTGTGTGTGTGTGTGTGTGTGTGTGTGTGTGTGTGTGTGTGTGTGTGTGTGTGTGTGTGTGTGTGTCTATTTCTGTCTATTTCTTTGTTTACTAAACCTCATGTTAGTCTCATCCTCAGATATACAGTACAATAGATGGCTTGTAACCGGTAGGCTGGTTTATGTGTGGCATAGAAGCTGGTGCCTCTTGTCCTGTAAATGGTACAAGGTGGAGTTTCTCCAGACTAGGACTGACAGGCTGGTGGTATGTATAGTGGTCGTTAGTTGTTCCAGACTAGGACTGACAGGCTGGTAGTATGTATAGTGGTCGTTAGTTGTTCCAGACTAGGACTGACAGGCTGGTAGTATGTATAGTGGTCGTTAGTTGTTCCAGACTAGGACTGACAGGCTGGTAGTATGTATAGTGGTCGTTAGTTGTTCCAGACTAGGACTGACAGGCTGGTGGTATGTATAGTGGTTGTTAGTTGTTCCAGACTAGGACTGACAGGCTGGTGGTATGTATAGTGGTCGTTAGTTGTTCCAGACTAGGACTGACAGGCTGGTAGTATGTATAGTGGTCGTTAGTTGTTCCAGACTAGGACTGACAGGCTGGTAGTATGTATAGTGGTCGTTAGTTGTTCCAGACTAGGACTGACAGGCTGGTAGTATGTATAGTGGTCGTTAGTTGTTCCAGACTAGGACTGACAGGCTGGTGGTATGTATAGTGGTCGTTAGTTGTTCCAGACTAGGACTGACAGGCTGGTGGTATGTATAGTGGTCGTTAGTTGTTCCAGACTAGGACTGACAGGCTGGTGGTATGTATAGTGGTCGTTAGTTGTTCCAAACTAGGACTGACAGGCTGGTAGTATGTATAGTGGTCGTTAGTTGTTCCAGACTAGGACTGACAGGCTGGTAGTATGTATAGTGGTCGTTAGTTGTTCCAGACTAGGACTGACAGGCTGGTGGTATGTATAGTGGTCGTTAGTTGTTCCAAACTAGGACTGACAGGCTGGTAGTATGTATAGTGGTCGTTAGTTGTTCCAGACTAGAACTGACAGGCTGGTGGTATGTATAGTGGTCGTTAGTTGTTCCAGAATAGGACTGACAGGCTGGTGGTATGTATAGTGGTCGTTAGTTGTTCCAGACTAGGACTGACAGGCTGGTAGTATGTATAGTGGTCGTTAGTTGTTCCAGACTAGGACTGACAGGCCGGTAGTATGTATAGTGGTCGTTAGTTGTTCCAGACTAGGACTGACAGGCCGGTAGTATGTATAGTGGTCGTTAGTTGTTCCAGACTAGGACTGACATGCCGGTAGTATGTATAGTGGTCGTTAGTTGTTCCAGACTAGGACTGACAGGCTGGTAGTATGTATAGTGGTCGTTAGTTGTTCCAGACTAGGACTGACAGGCTGGTAGTATGTATAGTGGTCGTTAGTTGTTCCAGACTAGGACTGACAGGCTGGTAGTATGTATAGTGGGCGTTAGTTGTTCCAGACTAGGACTGACAGGCTGGTAGTATGTATAGTGGTCGTTAGTTGTTCCAGACTAGGACTGACAGGCTGGTGGTATGTATAGTGGTCGTTAGTTGTTCCAGACTAGGACTGACAGGCTGGTAGTATGTATAGTGGTCGTTAGTTGTTCCAGACTAGAACTGACAGGCTGGTGGTATGTATAGTGGTCGTTAGTTGTTCCAGACTAGGACTGACAGGCTGGTAGTATGTATAGTGGTCGTTAGTTGTTCCAGAGTAGGACTGACAGGCCGGTAGTATGTATAGTGGTCGTTAGTTGTTCCAGACTAGGACTGACAGGCCGGTAGTATGTATAGTGGTCGTTAGTTGTTCCAGACTAGGACTGACATGCTGGTAGTATGTATAGTGGTCGTTAGTTGTTCCAGACTAGGACTGACAGGCTGGTAGTATGTATAGTGGTCGTTAGTTGTTCCAGACTAGGACTGACAGGCTGGTAGTATGTATAGTGGGCGTTAGTTGTTCCAGACTAGGACTGACAGGCTGGTAGTATGTATAGTGGTCGTTAGTTGTTCCAGACTAGGACTGACAGGCTGGTAGTATGTATAGTGGTCGTTAGTTGTTCCAGACTAGGACTGACAGGCTGGTAGTATGTATAGTGGTCGTTAGTTGTTCCAGACTAGGACTGACAGGCTGGTAGTATGTATAGTGGTCGTTAGTTGTTCCAGACTAGGACTGACAGGCCGGTAGTATGTATAGTGGTCGTTAGTTGTTCCAGACTAGGACTGACAGGCTAGTAGTATGTATAGTGGTCGTTAGTTGTTCCAGACTAGGACTGACAGGCCGGTAGTATGTATAGTGGTCGTTAGTTGTTCCAGACTAGGACTGACAGGCCGGTAGTATGTATAGTGGTCGTTAGTTGTTCCAGACTAGACTGACAGGCCGGTAGTATGTATAGTGGTCGTTAGTTGTTCCAGACTAGGACTGACATGCTGGTAGTATGTATAGTGGTCGTTAGTTGTTCCAGACTAGGACTGACAGGCTGGTGGTATGTATAGTGGTCGTTAGTTGTTCCAGACTAGGACTGACAGGCTGGTAGTATGTATAGTGGTCGTTAGTTGTTCCAGACTAGGACTGACAGGCTGGTAGTATGTATAGTGGTCGTTAGTTGTTCCAGACTAGGACTGACAGGCTGGTAGTATGTATAGTGGTCGTTAGTTGTTCCAGACTAGGACTGACAGGCTGGTGGTATGTATAGTGGTCGTTAGTTGTTCCAAACTAGGACTGACAGGCTGGTAGTATGTATAGTGGTCGTTAGTTGTTCCAGACTAGAACTGACAGGCTGGTGGTATGTATAGTGGTCGTTAGTTGTTCCAGAATAGGACTGACAGGCTGGTGGTATGTATAGTGGTCGTTAGTTGTTCCAGACTAGGACTGACAGGCTGGTAGTATGTATAGTGGTCGTTAGTTGTTCCAGACTAGGACTGACAGGCCGGTAGTATGTATAGTGGTCGTTAGTTGTTCCAGACTAGGACTGACAGGCCGGTAGTATGTATAGTGGTCGTTAGTTGTTCCAGACTAGGACTGACATGCCGGTAGTATGTATAGTGGTCGTTAGTTGTTCCAGACTAGGACTGACAGGCTGGTAGTATGTATAGTGGTCGTTAGTTGTTCCAGACTAGGACTGACAGGCTGGTAGTATGTATAGTGGTCGTTAGTTGTTCCAGACTAGGACTGACAGGCTGGTAGTATGTATAGTGGGCGTTAGTTGTTCCAGACTAGGACTGACAGGCTGGTAGTATGTATAGTGGTCGTTAGTTGTTCCAGACTAGGACTGACAGGCTGGTGGTATGTATAGTGGTCGTTAGTTGTTCCAGACTAGGACTGACAGGCTGGTAGTATGTATAGTGGTCGTTAGTTGTTCCAGACTAGAACTGACAGGCTGGTGGTATGTATAGTGGTCGTTAGTTGTTCCAGACTAGGACTGACAGGCTGGTAGTATGTATAGTGGTCGTTAGTTGTTCCAGACTAGGACTGACAGGCCGGTAGTATGTATAGTGGTCGTTAGTTGTTCCAGACTAGGACTGACAGGCCGGTAGTATGTATAGTGGTCGTTAGTTGTTCCAGACTAGGACTGACATGCTGTTAGTATGTATAGTGGTCGTTAGTTGTTCCAGACTAGGACTGACAGGCTGGTAGTATGTATAGTGGTCGTTAGTTGTTCCAGACTAGGACTGACAGGCTGGTAGTATGTATAGTGGGCGTTAGTTGTTCCAGACTAGGACTGACAGGCTGGTAGTATGTATAGTGGTCGTTAGTTGTTCCAGACTAGGACTGACAGGCTGGTAGTATGTATAGTGGTCGTTAGTTGTTCCAGACTAGGACTGACAGGCTGGTAGTATGTATAGTGGTCGTTAGTTGTTCCAGACTAGGACTGACAGGCTGGTAGTATGTATAGTGGTCGTTAGTTGTTCCAGACTAGGACTGACAGGCCGGTAGTATGTATAGTGGTCGTTAGTTGTTCCAGACTAGGACTGACAGGCTAGTAGTATGTATAGTGGTCGTTAGTTGTTCCAGACTAGGACTGACAGGCCGGTAGTATGTATAGTGGTCGTTAGTTGTTCCAGACTAGGACTGACAGGCCGGTAGTATGTATAGTGGTCGTTAGTTGTTCCAGACTAGACTGACAGGCCGGTAGTATGTATAGTGGTCGTTAGTTGTTCCAGACTAGGACTGACATGCTGGTAGTATGTATAGTGGTCGTTAGTTGTTCCAGACTAGGACTGACAGGCTGGTGGTATGTATAGTGGTCGTTAGTTGTTCCAGACTAGGACTGACAGGCTGGTAGTATGTATAGTGGTCGTTAGTTGTTCCAGACTAGGACTGACAGGCTGGTAGTATGTATAGTGGTCGTTAGTTGTTCCAGACTAGGACTGACAGGCTGGTAGTATGTATAGTGGTCGTTAGTTGTTCCAGACTAGGACTGACAGGCTGGTGGTATGTATAGTGGTCGTTAGTTGTTCCAGACTAGGACTGACAGGCCGGTAGTATGTATAGTGGTCGTTAGTTGTTCCAGACTAGGACTGACAGGCTGGTGGTATGTATAGTGGTCGTTAGTTGTTCCAGACTAGGACTGACAGGCTGGTAGTATGTATAGTGTAGTGGTCGTTAGTTGTTCCAGACTAGGACTGACAGGCTGGTAGTATGTATAGGGGTCGTTAGTTGTTCCAGACTAGGACTGACAGGCTGGTGGTATGTATAGTGGTCGTTAGTTGTTCCAGACTAGGACTGACAGGCTGGTAGTATGTATAGTGGTTGTTAGTTGTTCCATACTAGGACTGACAGGCTGGTAGTATGTATAGTGGTCGTTAGTTGTTCCAGACTAGGACTGACAGGCTGGTAGTATGTATAGTGGTCGTTAGTTGTTCCAGACTAGGACTGACAGGCTGGTAGTATGTATAGTGGTCGTTAGTTGTTCCAGACTAGGACTGACAGGCTGGTAGTATGTATAGTGGTCGTTAGTTGTTCCAGACTAGGACTGACAGGCTGGTAGTATGTATAGTGGTCGTTAGTTGTTCCAGACTAGGACTGACAGGCTGGTAGTATGTATAGTGGTCGTTAGTTGTTCCAGACTAGGACTGACAGGCTGGTAGTATGTATAGTGGTCGTTAGTTGTTCCAGACTAGGACTGACAGGCTGGTAGTATGTATAGTGGTCGTTAGTTGTTCCAGACTAGGACTGACAGGCTGGTGGTATGTATAGTGGTCGTTAGTTGTTCCAGACTAGGACTGACAGGCTGGTAGTATGTATAGGGGTCAGTATAAGAGTGTTCTGCCGAGGGACCACAGAGCCTAATCCATCAGCTCTACTGCTGACACTGGCTTAACACTGGCCTAGGATCAGTTTATCCCCAGGAGGCTGTCTGACCATACCTGCCCTTGGGGGGAACAGAGATGGAAGAAAGAGAGGGGGAGCTGAAGAAGAGAGAGGCGAGGAGAGAGGGAAGAAGAGCAAAGGGGAGAGGGGGATGGAGATAGGGGGGAAGCAGGAGAGGAGAGAGGGCAGAAACCTGAACCAGCCACTCTATGTATGGGTGGGCCAATTAGACATATATTGTTTAATGCCCTGTACTTGTCAGTGTTACCTAAACATGCAAACACATCAGATAGAAGTCAAAGCAAGCATTGCACTGGAATGACATGCAGATTAACAAAAATTACATTCACTCTCATGGGATGGGTGGCTAAAAATAATTAACTGAAGGCCACACCCCCAATTAGCCACCAATATGACTGAGGCATATGTCACTGTGCTTCTATAGCTATATACAGTGGGGAGAACAAGTATTTGATACACTGCCGATTTTGCAGGTTTTCCTACTTACAAAGCATGTAGAGGTCTGTAATTTTTTATCATAGGTACACTTCAACTGTGAGAGACGGAATCTAAAACAAAAATCCAGAAAATCACATTGTATGATTTTTAAGTAATTAATTTGCATTTTATTGCATGACATAAGTATTTGATCACCTACCAACCAGTAAGAATTCCGGCTCTCACAGACCTGTTAGTTTTTCTTTAAGAAGCCCTCCTGTTCTCCACTCATTACCTGTATTAACTGCACCTGTTTGAACTCGTTACCTGTATAAAAGACACCTGTCCACACACTCAATCAAACAGACTCCAACCTCTCCACAATGGCCAAGACCAGAGAGCTGTGTAAGGACATCAGGGATAAAATTGTAGACCTGCACAAGGCTGGGATGGGCTACAGGACAATAGGCAAGCAGCTTGGTGAGAAGGCAACAACTGTTGGCACAATTATTAGAAAATGGAAGAAGTTCAAGATGACGGTCAATCACCCTCTGTCTGGGACTCCATGCAAGATCTCACCTCGTGGGGCATCAATGATCATGAGGAAGGTGAGGGATCAGCCCAGAACTACACAGCAGGACCTGGTCAATGACCTGAGGAGAGCTGGGACCACAGTCTCAAAGAAAACCATTAATAACACACTACGCCATCATGGATTAAAATCCTGCAGCGGACGCAAGGTCTCCCTGCTCAAGCCAGCGCATGTCCAGGCCCGTCTGAAGTTTGCCAATGACCATCTGGATGATCCAGAGGAGGAATGGGAGAAGGCCATGTGGTCTGATGAGACAAAAATAGAGCTTTTTGGTCTAAACTCCACTCGCCGTGTTTGGAGGAAGAAGAAGGATGAGTACAACCCCAAGAACACCATCCCAACCGTGAAGCGTGGAGGTGGAAACATAATTCTTTGGGGATGCTTTTCTGCAAAGGGGACAGGACGACTGCACCGTATTGAGGGGAGGATGGATGGGGCCATGTATCGCGAGATCTTGGCCAACAACCTCCTTCCCTCAGTAAGAGCATTGAAGATGGGCCGTGGCTGGGTCTTCCAGCATGACAACGACTTGAAACACACAGCCAGGGCAACTAAGGAGTGGCTCCGTAAGAAGCATCTCAAGGTCCTGGAGTAGCCTAGCCAGTCTCCAGACCTGAACCCAATAGAAAATCTTTGGAGGGAGCTGAAAGTCCGTATTGCCCAGCGACAGCCCCGAAACCTGAAGGATCTGGAGAAGGTCTGTATGGAGGAGTGGGCCAAAATCCCTGCTGCAGTGTGTGCAAACCTGGTCAAGAACTACAGGAAACGTATGATCTCTGTAATTGCAAACAAAGGTTTCTGTACCAAATATTTAATTCTGCTTTTCTGATGTATCAAATACTTATGTCATGCAATAAAATGCAAATTAATTACTTAAAAATCATACAATGTGATTTTCTGGATTTTTGTTTTAGATTCCGTCTCTCACAGTTGAAGTGTACCTATGATAAAAATTACAGACCTCTACATGCTTTGTAAGTAGGAAAACCTGCAAAATCGGCAGTGTATCCAATACTTGTTCTCCCCACTGTATGTACCAGGCCACTGTCTACTTCATTAGTTCATTTAGCAAACAACACAGCTGATAAACCAGTGCCTTTATCACAGTCCACACACCTATATTGTAGCTTTAATTAGCTATAAAACTGCACATTTTCCTCTTTGCCCCATGGAAAAATGTGTGGAATTACAGGAAATTAGCTTTAAAAAAGCAACATTTTCTCTCAGCCTCATGTTACTATGTGTAGAATAGTATGAACTGAAAATGTTTATCTTTGCAAAATGTGTAGAATTGCAGGATGTTAGCTGTTTCCCCAAACATTTCTGCAGGCCCACCCACCAACGGATTTCGGTCTACGCCACTGACCTGAACTTGTTTTTTTTATACTTTGTGTTTGCCATCCGTCAGCGGGGGTGAGGTATCAGGAGACATCCAGGGGGCCTGTCTCTACCTCTGAGTTATACCCCCAAGGTGTTACCCCCTGGATTCTAACACACACACACACACACAAACGTCCCTCTTTCACATTCCCATTTAGGGCATTACGCTATTACACGCATAGGGCTCTATTCTCACTCTAGTCAGCTTCTTATCCACCATCCTGCCAGGACAATTTACAGCATATGCCTGCCGGGAAAAAATGATCTTGGCTGGGTTTTAAAGAACTACCAGAGTGGCCATTTCATCTGTCACCTCTCGACTGACTGGGCCGGAGCAGGAAGCAGTCACCAGCAGCAGGTGTTGGTGCTGACCAGGCCTATAGACCCTGAGCCTCTGTAGTCTCTGTAGGCCTCCTATGACTGACTAGCACAGCCTGTCTAGTCTACCCCAGGGCCACTACACAGGGCCGGGTTGGCTGGTCGGCTGGCTGGCTGGAAGAGGACTGGCCACCCCTCAGAGCCTGGTTTCTTTCTAGGCTCCTGCCTCTCTAGGGAGTTTCTCCTAGCCACCGTGCCTCTACATCTGCATTGCTTGCTCTCTGGTGTTTTAGGCTTGGTTTCTGTATAAGCACTTTGTGACATCTGCTTGTTTGAAAAGGGCTCCATAAATACATTTGATTGTTAAATTGATAGCCCTAAGGTGGTTTTAGGAACATAAACCCCTTCATATGCATCAGCATGAATGGGTAATATAACGGGATATGAACATGTATGTGCCCCCCTCTCCGTAGCCTCTCTGGCCCCCTCTCTCCCTAGCTTCTCTCGCCCCCTCTCTCCCTAGCATCTATGGCCCCCTTCTCTCCCTAGCTTCCCTGGCCCCCCTCTCTCCCTAGGTTCCCTGGCCCCCTCTCTTCCTAGGTTCCCTGGCCCCCATCTCTGCCCCCCCTCTCTCCTAACCTTTCTGATCCCCCTCTCTTCTATCCTCTCTGATCCCCCTCTCTACCAAGCCATTCTGGACCCCCTCTCTCCTATCCTTTCTGACCCCCTCTCTTTCTAGCTACCCTGGCCCCCCACTCTCCTAACCACTCTGGCCCCCCTCTCTCCTAACCTTTCTGACCCCCCTCTCTTTCTAGCTCCCCTGGCCCCCCTCTCTCCTAACCACTCTGGCCCCCCTCTCTCCTAACCTTTCTGACCCCCCTCTCTTTCTAGCTCCCCTGGCCCCCCTCTCTCTTAACCACTCTGGCACCCCTCTCTCCTAACCTTTCTGACACCCCTCTCTCCTAGCCTCTATGACCCCCCCCTCTCTACCAAGCTTCTCTGGCCCCCCTCTCACCTAGTGTCTCTGGCCCCCCTTTCTCCTTGCCACTCTAGCCCCCCTCTCTCCTAGTGTCTCTGGCCCCCCTTTATCCTAGCCTCTCTAGCCCTAATCAGTCAGAGATTAGCTGGCCCTCTCTGCAAGCCCAGGGGTGTAAAAATAGGCCCTCCTGCTTTTGGGATGATCCACCCCTAATGCCCTGTCTTTGTTAACACTGCTGACATTTAAGTCATCTGGGAGAGTTGTGTGTGTGTATGCGTGTTAACCTGGTGCAGAGCTCAGAGGACGGTCAGTCAGTGTGTGTGGGAGTCGAGGCGCTGCTGGGTCAGAGTTAACGGGGGAGCAAAGTAGCCATGGAGCTTCTGGAGCAGAGGAATGAGGCAGATATTGGGTTGAGAGTCGGGGACCCTCTGGGGTGTGGGGGAGTCGGGGACCCTCACGCCCCGGCGGACGTGGTTGAGGAGCTGGGTGAGGAGCTGGGTGAGGAGCTGGGTGAGGGGCTGGTTGAGGAGCTGGGTGAGGGGCTGAGTAAGGGGCTGGGTGAGGAGCTGGGTGAGGAGCTGGGTGAGGGGCTGGGTGAGGGGCTGGGTGAGGGGCTGGGTGAGGAGCTGGGTGAGGGGCTGGTTGAGGGGCTGGTTGAGGAGCTGGGTGAAGGGCTGGGTGAGGGGCTGGTTGAGTGGCTGGTTGAGGGGCTGGTTGAGGGGCTGGTTGAGGGGCTGGTTGAGGAGCTGGGTGAAGGGCTGGGTGAGGGGCTGGGTGAGGGGCTGGTTGAGGGGCTGGTTGAGGAGCTGGGTGAAGGGCTGGGTGAGGGGCTGGGTGAGGGGCTGGTTGAGGGGCTGGTTGAGGAGCTGGGTGAAGGGCTGGGTGAGGGGCTGGGTGAGGGGCTGGTTGAGGGGCTGGTTGAGGGGCTGGGTGAAGGGCTGGGTGAGGGGCTGGGTGAGGGGCTGGTTGAGGGGCTGGTTGAGGAGGCAGAGGAGATCCTTGGTGTGGGTTGTGGGGAGGTTCTGGAGGGTTGTGGGGAGGTTCTGGAGGGTTGTGGGGAGGTTCTGGAGGAGCGGGGAGATAAGGTGCGCTGCCGGTTAAAGATCACCACCAGTCACAACCTGCAGCTCCGCATGGCCAACCACACGGCCAGGGACGTCTATGTACGCCTGCTCGGCCACGGGGAGCGCATCTCTGGAACCGGTACGGAACCATGGAATCAATGGGAAGGGGCGGGGGTGTGTGTGTGTGTGTATAATCAGTAGTGTATGGTTCACAGTCCGGGGGGAAAAAACAATTTAACAATGTACACTGTTAACATGTCTTTCTAACCTTGCTCCATAAACTCTGATTTACTGACGTTGTTGTCGGGTCTAGCCTGTTGTTTGTTAATGGCCTGTATATGGTTTAGTGTGAACGAGACATTGGCTGGACTGGAGCATCAGTGACGAGCGTCCACTGTATCTGTGATAGTTTTATGGAGCTCTGCTGTCTCTGTTGTTGGGAACTGGGACTGAACTCAACTCATCTTTCATTCTGTGCTGCTGTGTGAGGGGTGTCTGGTTTCACAAGGCTAGAGTGGCGGGACATAGCGGGGTAAACCGTGTGTGTGTGTGTGTGTGTGTGTGTGTGTGTGTGTGTGTGTGTGTGTGTGTGTGTGTGTGTGTGTGTGTGTGTGTGTGTGTGTGTGTGTGTGTGTGTGTGTGTGTGTGTTGAGGAGGAGCTACAGGAATCTAGCAGCTCAGTCTGTCACCTGATCTGAGTACAGAACACAGTACAAAACATCTCCCCCCCACCTCTCTCTATCTCCCCTCCATCTCTCTCTCTCTATCTCCCCTCCACCTCTCTCCCCTCCATCTCTCTCTCTCTATCTCCCCTCCACCTCTCTCTATCTCCCCTCCATCTCTCTCTATCTCCCCTCCATCTCTCTCTCTCTATCTCCCCTCCACCTCTCTCTATCTCCCCTCCATCTCTCTCTATCTCCCCTCCACCTCTCTCTCTCCCCTCCACCTCTCTCCATCTCCCCTCCACCTCTCTCCATCTCCCCTCCACCTCTCTCCATCTCCCCTCCACCTCTCTGTCTTCCCTCCACTTCTCTCTCCCCTAAACCTTTCTCTCTCTCCCCCTCCACCTCTCTCCATCTCTCCTCCACCTCTCTCTTACTCCCCTCCACCTCGCTCCATCTACCCTCCATCTCTCTACCCTCCACCTCTCTCTTACTCCCCTCCACCTCGCTCCATCTACCCTCCATCTCTCTCTACCCTCCACCTCTCTCTATCTCCCCTCCATCTCTCTCCATCTGCCCTCCACCTATCTCCATCTCCCCTCCACCTCTCTCCAACTCCCCTCCCTCTCTCTATGTCTCCCCTCCACCTCTATATGTCTCCTCTCCGTCTCTCTGTCTCCCCTCCAGCTCTATATACAGTGGGGAGAACAAGTATTTGATACACTGCCGATTTTGCAGGTTTTCCTACTTACAAAGCATGTAGGGGTCTGTAATTTTTATCATAGGTACACTTCAACTGTGAGAGACGGAATCTAAAACAAAAATCCAGAAAATCACATTGTATGATTTTTAAATAATTAATTTGCATTTTATTGCATGACATAAGTATTTGATCACCTACCAACCAGTAAGAATTCCGGCTCTCACAGACCTGTTAGTTTTTCTTTAAGAAGCCCTCCTGTTCTCCACTCATTACCTGTATTAACTGCACCTGTTTGAACTCGTTACCTGTATAAAAGACACCTGTCCACACACTCAATCAAACAGATTCCAACCTCTCCACAATGGCCAAGACCAGAGAGCTGTGTAAGGACATCAGGGATAAAATTGTAGACCTGCACAAGGCTGGGATGGGCTGCAGGACAATAGGCAAGCAGCTTGGTGAGAAGGAAACAACTGTTGGCGCAATTATTCGAAAATGGAAGAAGTTCAAGATGACGGTCAATCACCCTCGGTCTGGGGCTCCATGCAAGATCTCACCTCGTGGAGCATCAATGATCATGAGGAAGGTGAGGGATCAGCCCAGAACTACACGGCAGGACCTGGTCAATGACCTGAAGAGAGCTGGGACCACAGTCTCAAAGAAAACCATTAGTAACACACTACGCCGTCATGGATTAAAATCCTGCAGCGCACGCAAGGTCCCCCTGCTTAAGCCAGTGCATGTCCAGGCCTGTCTGAAGTTTGCCAATGACCATCTGGATGATCCAGAGGAGGAATGGGAGAAGGTCATGTGGTCTGATGAGACAAAAATAGAGCTTTTTGGTCTAACTCCACTCGCCGTGTTTGGAGGAAGAAGAAGTATGAGTACAACCCCAAGAACACCATCCCAACCGTGAAGCGTGGAGGTGGAAACATCATTCTTTGGGGATGCTTTTCTGCAAAGGGGACAAGACGACTGCACCGTATTGAGGGGAGGATGGATGGGGCCATGTATCGCGAGATCTTGGCCAACAACCTCCTTCCCTCAGTAAGAGCATTGAAGATGGGTCGTGGCTGGGTCTTCCAGCATGACAACGACACGAAGTACACAGCCATGGCAACTAAGGAGTGGCTCCGTAAGAAGCATCTCAAGGTCCTGGAGTGGCCTAGCCAGTCTCCAGACCTGAACCCAATAGAAAATCTTTGGAGGGAGCTGAAACTCCGTATTGCCCAGCGACAGCCCCGAAACCTGAAGGATCTGGAGAAGATCTGTAGGGAGGAGTGGGCCAAAATCCCTGCTGCAGTGTGTGCAAACCTAGTCAAGAACTACAGGAAACGTATGATCTCTGTAATTGCAAACAAAGGTTTCTGTACCAAATATTAAGTTCTGCTTTTCTGATGTATCAAATACTTATGTCATGCAATAAAATGCAAATTAATTACTTAAAAATCATACAATGTGATTTTCTGGATTTTTGTTTTAGATTCCGTCTCTCATAGTTGAAGTGTACCTATGATAAAAATTACAGACCTCTACATGCTTTGTAAGTAGGAAAACCTGCAAAATCGGCAGTGTATCAAATACTTGTTCTCCCCACTGTATCTCCCTTCCACCTCTCTCCATCTCCCCTCCACCTCTCTGTCTCCCCTCCAGCTCTCTCCATCTCCCCTCCAGCTCTCTCCATCTCCCCTCCACCTCTCTCCATCTCGTCTCCACCTCTCTCCCTCCCTCCACCTCTCTATCTCCCCTCCAGCTCTCTCCATCTCCCCTCCACCTCTCTCCCCTCCACCTCTCTCCATCTCGTCTCCACCTCTCTCCCTCCCTCCACCTCTCTATCTCCCCTCCACCTCTCTCTATCTCCCCTCCATCTCTCTGTGTCTCCCCTCCACCTCTCTCCGTCTCCTCTCCACCTCTCCCCATCTCCCCTCCACCTCTCTACCTCTCTGTCTCCCCTCCACCTCTCTCCATCTCCCCTCCACCTCTCTGTCTCTCCCTCTCTGGGCCCACTGTATCGCTTTGAGGTCATTTGCACGCCAACTCATTGTTGACTCTGGCTGTTTCCATAGCAGCCGTCACCGCGTTGTTCCAGGACCCGCCCCCTCTCGCTCTTCCTCTCTCTCTCTCTCTCACTCACTCACTCACTCACTCACTCACTCACTCACTTTCTGTGCCCAAAGGTTTGAATCCGTTGGCATAGTTACTGAGCAGTTTCGTTGGTTCAGTAAATGTGTGTGTTTGGCTGTATACTCTTACAGTAGATGTGGTCTTAGCCTAATGAAGAATTGTGTTTTATACAATATGTACAAATTGCTCATACGCTGTGTGTTTGTCTTAGAAGTGGCCCAGCAGATGGGGAATGTGTATGCCCATCATGTCTCTTGTGAGGTACGGGAGAAATGCAGACTGGCAGTGAGTCAGACATCACTGGGAGTTTAGCCCAGAGACATTTCCTAATCCACAGCAGGAAGACAGCTGGGCCTATTTTAAACCCACACATACACACATACACACACACACACACACACACACACACACACACACACACACACACACACACACACACACACACACACACACACACACACACACACATACACACATACACACATACACGCACGCACGCACGCACGCAAGCACATACACACGCACACACATACACAAACACATACACACACACATACACAAACATAATATACACATAATTATCCTGTATGCTCAAGCTTCAGATATGCCTCTGAACTACTGAACACAGCCTTGAGTCTTTTATCACCTCAGGAGGTATGAAGATGTGCTGTACACACACTGTCTGTTCTGTGTTCTAGTGTTGGAGTCTGTTCTGTGTTCTAGTGTTGGAGTCTGTTCTGTGTTCTAGTGTTGGAGTCTGTTCTGTGTTCTGGTGTTGGAGTCTGTTCTGTGTTCTGGTGTTGGAGTCTGTTCTGTGTTCTAGTGTTGGAGTCTGTTCTGTGTTCTAGTGTGGGTGTCTGTTCTGTGTTCTGGTGTTGGAGTCTGTTCTGTGTTCTAGTGTTGGAGTCTGTTCTGTGTTCTAGTGTTGGAGTCTGTTCTGTGTTCTAGTGTTGGAGTCTGTTCTGTGTTCTAGTGTTGGAGTCTGTTCTGTGTTCTAGTGTTGGAGTCTGTTCTGTGTTCTGGTGTTGGAGTCTGTTCTGTGTTCTAGTGTTGGAGTCTGTTCTGTGTTCTAGTGTTGGAGTCTGTTCTGTGTTCTAGTGTTGGAGTCTGTTCTATGTTCTAGTGTTGGAGTCTGTTCTGTGTTCTGGTGTTGGAGTCTGTTCTGTGTTCTAGTGTTGGAGTCTGTTCTGTGTTCTAGTGTTGGAGTCTGTTCTGTGTTCTAGTGTTGGAGTCTGTTCTGTGTTCTGGTGTTGGAGTCTGTTCTGTGTTCTAGTGTTGGAGTCTGTGCTGTGTTCTAGTGTTGGAGTCTGTGCTGTGTTCTAGTGTTGGAGTCTGTTCTGTGTTCTAGTGTTGGAGTCTGTTCTGTGTTCTAGTGTTGGAGTCTGTTCTGTGTTCTAGTGTTGGAGTCTGTTCTGTGTTCTAGTGTTGGAGTCTGTTCTGTGTTCTAGTGTTGGAGTCTGTTCTGTGTTCTGGTGTTGGAGTCTGTTCTGTGTTCTAGTGTTGGAGTCTGTTCTGTGTTCTAGTGTTGGAGTCTGTTCTGTGTTCTAGTGTTGGAGTCTGTTCTATGTTCTAGTGTTGGAGTCTGTTCTGTGTTCTGGTGTTGGAGTCTGTTCTGTGTTCTAGTGTTGGAGTCTGTTCTGTGTTCTAGTGTTGGAGTCTGTTCTATGTTCTAGTGTTGGAGTCTGTTCTGTGTTCTGGTGTTGGAGTCTGTTCTGTGTTCTAGTGTTGGAGTCTGTTCTGTGTTCTAGTGTTGGAGTCTGTTCTGTGTTCTGGTGTTGGAGTGTGTTCTGGTGTTGGAGTCTGTTCTGTGTTCTAGTGTTGGAGTCTGTTCTGTGTTCTGGTGTTGGAGTCTGTTCTGTGTTCTAGTGTTGGAGTCTGTTCTGTGTTCTGGTGTTGGAGTGTGTTCTGTGTTCTAGTGTTGGAGTCTGTTCTGTGTTCTGGTGTTGGAGTCTGTTCTGTGTTCTAGTGTTGGAGTCTGTTCTGTGTTCTGGTGTTGGAGTGTGTTCTGTGTTCTAGTGTTGGATTCTGTTCTGTGTTCTAGTGTTGGAGTCTGTTCTGTGTTCTGGTGTTGGAGTTTGTTCTGTGTTCTGGTGTTGGAGTCTGTTCTGTGTTCTGGTGTTGGAGTCTGTTCTGTGTTCTAGTGTTGGAGTCTGTTCTGTGTTCTGTGTTCTGGTGTTGGAGTCTGTTCTGTGTTCTAGTGTTGGAGTCTGTTCTGTGTTCTAGTGTTGGAGTCTGTTCTGTGTTCTAGTGTTGGAGTCTGTTCCGTGTTCTAGTGTTGGAGTCTGTTCTATGTTCTAGTGTTGGAGTCTGTTCTGTGTTCTAGTGTTGGAGTCTGTTCTGTGTTCTAGTGTTGGAGTCTGTTCTGTGTTCTAGTGTTGGAGTCTGTTCTTTGTTCTAGTGTTGGAGTCTGTTCTGTGTTCTAGTGTTGGAGTCTGTTCTGTGTTCTAGTGTTGGAGTCTTTTCTGTGTTCTAGTGTTGGAGATTGTTCTGTGTTCTAGTGTTGGAGTCTGTTCTGTGTTCTAGTGTTGGAGTCTGTTCTGTGTTCTAGTGTTGGAGTCTGTTCTGTGTTCTAGTGTTGGAGTCTGTTCTGTGTTCTAGTGTTGGAGTCTGTTCTGTGTTCTAGTGATGGAGTCTGTTCTGTGTTCTAGTGTTGGAGTCTGTTCTGTGTTCTAGTGTTGGAGTCTGTTCTGTGTTCTAGTGTTGGAGTTTGTTCTGTGTTCTAGTGTGTTCTGTGTTCTAGTGTGGGAGTTTGTGGTTAATGGCCTCTTACGTCTTCTTTATCGTCAGATTATTATTGCCATTACTTTCTAAAACAGACGCACACACACACACACACACACACACAAACACACACACACACGCACGCACGCACACACACACACACACACACACACATGCACACACACACACACACACACATGCACACACACACATACGGATGCACGCACAAGGATGCACAAACACACCGTAGTGATCTCAGGGAGTGGCTGAAAGAGCAGGGGCACCCAATGACAGCTATTTTGTAGCTCAGAGGAGCCAGCCAAGCTGTAGGATGACGACATTCTCCAGTCAGTTAATCTCCAGATTTATTTTACAATCAGCTATTGGGTTTGACATGAAACTCGATAGCCTATCACTGAACTCAATAGGGTAAATAAGTGGATACGATTAAGTGAATATCGGCTCTCTCTTTTTACAGGACTACTGGCTCTGAAGGACTCTGTTCACTTGTCTCCCCTGAAGCCATCTACCACCCCCACGGAACGAGAGCTAGAGTGGCTGGAGGGCTCTGCTCTGGGGCAGCGCAAGGAGGAGGCCCCTACCAGGGCTGGGGGGGAGGCAGATGGACAGGAAGAGGATGAGGAGGAAGAGGAGGAAGAGGAGACGAGTGGAGTCCTGACCATCTCTGAGTTGGTGTACAACCCCTGTGCCAGCATGCTGCCCACGCCGGTGGACGACGGCCAGGGAGGGGTTGACCTGCTGTTCCAGAGCCCCATCCAGAGCCCTGCTCGCCTGCTGAGAGAGCTACATGCTGACCCTGACATCCAGGCCCAGCTGGTGGCCGAGAGGGTGCGTGACCGTGCCTTCGAGCGTGCACGTGTGGTGGGAAGGAGCATGCTAGGTAGCGGGCTTCGCCTCCTGACGAGGAATGAGCGGGTGAACACGTGGGTGCTGAGCGCGGTCCGCCTCATCGCCATGGTGGTAGGGGTGCTACTGGTTGCCGTACCGATGCTGCTGCTGCTGCTGGAGTCGGACATAGACGTGTCGTTTTTGCACGAGATCAGGCAGACACCGGAGTTTGAGCAGTTCCACTACGAGTACTACTGCCCGCTGCGCCGCTGGATCCTCTGTAAGATCAGCATGGCCATGGAGAGGCTGGGATGGGACTGAAGAGGAGAGGAGACACAGGAGTGGAAAGAGAAATGGACGAGTAGGAAGAGGAGGGAAGTTGAGGGAGGGTTGCTTTCACTCTGTACCATGTTTCTGTCTGCTCGCTCCTGATGCTGACAAGCTGATGGGTATTGGTTGTGATTGGACAGTGATTTTCTAGTAGGTACAAGACAAATATGTCTCTGGAGCTCATTTGATTGACTCTTCTCTTCATAACAGAGTCAGTGATTGATCCCAGACACTGTCAGTAATGGCGGAGTGGGCTGGACAGAGGGAGAACATAGATCTGAGAGCAACCCTGTATCACTGGCAACATAACAGCTACAGCCTATAGATAGATACACTACATGACCAAAAGTATGTGGACACCTGCTTGTCGAACATTTCATTCCAAAATTATGGGCATTAATATGGAGTTGGTCCCCCCTTTGCTGCTATAACAGTCTCCACTCTTCTGGGAAGGCTTTCCACTAGATGTTGGAACATTGCTGCGGGGACTTGCTTCCATTCAGCCACAAGCACATTAGTGAGGTCGGGCACTGATGTTGGGCAATTAGGCCTGGCTCACAGTCGGCGTTCCAATTCATCCCAAAGGTGTTAGATGGGGTTGAGGTCAGGGCTCTGTGCAGGCCAGTCAAGTTCTTCCCCACTGATCTTGACAAACCATTTCTGTATGGACTTCGCTTCGTGCATGGGGGCATTGTCATGCTGAAACAGGAAAGGGCCTTCCCAAAACTGTTGCCACAAAGTTGGAAGCACAGAATCTTCTAGAATGTCATTGTATGCTGTAGCATTAAGATTTCCCTTCACTTGAACTAAGGGGCCTAGTCCTGACCATGAAAAACATCCCCAGATCATTATTCCTCCTCCACCAAACTTTACAGTTGGCACTATGCATTCAGGCAGGTAGCGTTCTCCTGGGATCCGCCAAACCCAGATTCGTCCGTCAGACTGCCAGATGGTGAAGAGTGATTCATCACTCCAGAGTCGAATGGCGGCAAGCTTTACACCACTCCAGCCGACGCTTGGCATTGTGCATGGGGATCTTAGGCTTGTCTATGGATGGAAACCCATTTCATGAAGCTCCCGACAAACAGTTCTTGTGCTGACGTTGCTTCCAGAGGCAGTTTGGAACTCGGTAGTGAGCACTCGGTGGTCCCGTTCTGTGAGCTTGTGTGGCCTACCACTTCGCGGCTGAGCCATTGTTGCTCCTAGACGTTTCCACTTCACAATAGCAGCACTTACAGTTGACCAGGGCAGCTCTAGCAGGGCAGAAATTTGAAGAACTGACTTGTTGGAAAGGTGGCATCTTTTGACAGTGCCACGTTGAAGGCCACTGAGCTCTTCAGTAAGGCCGTTCTACTGCCAATGTTTGTCAATGGACATCGCATGGCTGTGTGCTCGATTGTATACACCTGACAGCAACGGGTGTGGCTGAAATAGCCCAATCCACTCATTTGAAGGGGTGTCCACATACTTTTGTATATATAGTGTATATATGTATATTTACAACAAAAAAATGAATATTGATCAAAATAAATCTTTAAAGTTCTTTTTAATGTTTTGTAAAAAATAAATGTGATGCAAAGTATTTCAGGAATTTTTCAGTCAGAGGATCTACTTACAAGTTTATTGAAGCTATGGGTTGGGGGTCAAAGTCAACTATTTTTAAAGACTACTGTCACTCGACTTGACTGGTAGCACCGTGGGTTTTACTACAAAGATATAGCACAATCTTTTACAACACAGATGAACTGTTTCAGATTCTCTGATGTCATTGGAGTCAGGTGGCACAGGTTTGGTTAACTGTCTGTTTGTGTTGAACTAAATGTGATATTATTGAAGGTTTCAGTCAGTCTCCTGGCAAGTGGATTTGAGAGTTTTAACATAAAAGTTGTAATATGTGATGTTAGCAACAGTAGAATACAGTGCCTTTCGGAAAGTATTCAGACCCCTTGACTTATTCCACATTTTGTTAGGTTACAGCCTTATTCTAAAATTGATTAAATTGTTTTTTTCCCTCATCAATCTGCATACCATGCCCAATAATGACAAAGCAAAAACAGGTTTTTAGAAATTGTTGTTAATTTATTAAAAATAAAGAACAGAAATATCACATTTACATGATTATTCAGACCGTTTAGTCAGTACTTCGTCGAAGTACCTTTGGCAGCGATTCTTTAGGTGCCTTTTGGCAAACTCCAAGCGGGCTGTCATGTGTGTTTTACTAAGGAGTGGCTTCCGTCTGGCCACTCTACCTGATTGATAGAGTGCTGCAGAGATGGTTGTCCTTCTGTAAGGTTCTCCTATCTCCACAGAGGAACTCTAAAACTCTGTCAGAGTGACCATTGAGCTCATGGTAACCTCCCTGACCAAGGCCCTTCTACCCCGATTGCTCAGTTTGGCCTGGCAGCCAACTCTAGGAAGAGTCTTGGTGGTTCCAAACGTCTTCTATTTAAGAATGATGAAGGCCACTGTGTTCTTGGGGTCCTTCAATGCTGCAGAATTTTTGGGGGTATTCTTCCCCAGATCTGAGATCAATCTCATGGCTTGGTTTTTGCTCTAACATGCACTGTCAACTGTGGGACTATATATAGACAGGAGTGTGCCTTTCCACATCATGTCCAATCAATTAAATTTACCACAGGTGGACTCCCATTAAGTTGTAGAAACATCTCAAGGATGATCAATGGAAACAGGATGCACCTGAGCTCAATTTTTTTGTCTCATAGCAAAGGGTCTGAATACTTATGTAAATAAGGTATTTCTGGTTTTTATTTTTGTTAAATTTGCAAACATTTCTAAAAACTGTTTTCACTTTGTCATTATGGGGTATTGTGTGTAGATTGCTGAGGATTTATATTTATTTAATCCATTTTAGAATAAGGCTATAACCTAACAAAAGGTGGAAAAGGGCAAGGGGTCTGAAAACTTTCCGAAGGCACTGTATATCTAATGGTCAGTCGGAACTGAAATGCCAGGCTGTAAAAAAAAGGAAAGTCATTCATGGCTGTTATTTTATGATTGTAGTGGTTGACCAATAAGATGATGCATTAGTAAGATATTGGGGAAGTATCGTGGCAGATGATTGGTAAGTGATGGTTTGAATGGGAGGGCCGTACAGCTGTCAGTCTAATATCTACTTATTACAGTAATATTGAGAGAAACAGCTATTTGTTTGGGAAAAACATGTTCAGATTAATTGGTTGTGAGTGAAAGATAATACAGGATGATTACATGAACAGAATTCTGATCAGCCGAAATAGCAAAATACACTTAATGGCCAGTTTATTAGGTATACCCATCTAGCCCCCAGAACAGCCTAAATTCTTCAGAGCATAGAAATGTTTCTCAATTGATATCAAGGGACCTAACGTGTGCCAGGAAAACCTTCCCCACACCATCACACCACCGCCACCAGCCTGTACCGTTAACACCAGGCAGGATGGGGCAATGGACTCATGCTGCTTAAGCTGAATCCTGACTCTGCCATCAGCATGATGCAACAGAAACCGTGATTCGTCGGACAAGGCAATGTTTTTCACTCCTCGATTGTCCAGTGTTCATCATCGCGTGCCCACTGGAGCTGCTTCTTCTTGTTTTTAGCTGATAGGAGTGGTGTGGTCGTCTGCTGCAATGTCCATCCGTGACAAGGATTCTCGGTAAACCTTAGACACTGCCAAGCGTGAAAAGCCCAGGAGGCCGTCCATTCTTGAGATACTGGAACCAGCGCACCTAGCTCCTGCGATCATAGCACGCACAAAGTCACTTAGGGCACTGGTTTTGCCCATTCTAACATTCAATGGAACAGTAACTGAATGCCTCCCTGCCTGTCTGCATGCTTTATACAGCAATGTAGGAGCGAATCATTTTCGTGAACGGGGTTAACCTAATAAACTGGCCACTGAGTGTATATCAATTTGGACCGTATTCTCAGGAAAGGACATACGCACGTTGAATTATGTCTCTGTGTGTGCAAACACAATATGATCTAAACAAACACCACATTGAAACACACAACTTACTTTATAGTCGTAAACATTTTGTGAATATAAAATATCCTTTAATTAACCCTATCATTATATCTCAACAGGTTTGTAGCCATAAATGTCAGTTCAATTCTGTATCTTTATTCTCTAACACACAGGCACTGACTCATTGTCACAGCTCAATCTTCTGGTCCCAATTTACAAGTACTCTAATGACCCACAATGTATTTAACTCGTCTGCAGTACTATAGGATGACCACAGAAATCACTCTCATTACCCCTATTCTATTAGCCACAGTGTAATCATCAAATGTGTTTTCATGTTAATAAACAATAACGTTATGCGTAACCAGCTTTAAACAGTGGGCTGAACCAAGGAGATGTTCTCTCACGGCACTGACTTCAAAACATACTTGTCTGCTTTTTCTCAGCGACATTACACACTTCAAGGTACACCCCCCCCCCCCCCCCCCCCCACACACACACACACACACACAAGTATAACACAATGTATAGGCCTAATGTATACACATGTACAAAAAGACATGCCCTAGCGTCAGTACTTTGTTAATAGGCCACACCCTTTAGTGGGCCTGACCTCACTCATGCCGTGGATGAGCTCTGAACTGCAGACTGCATGCCTTCGTCTGTAAATACTGTTATATAGAGAAAAGCCAATCGTGGTGCAGAACTTTCTTTCTTGGTGTCTTTCCCTTGTAAGCGACCCATGTGTAGGTTACCTTCCAGCTTAGATGCATGCACGACATCCATATTTTAGCAAGGACAGTGGGTAGTGCACAGAATAACCTCGAGTGGCGTTGTGCAAGGTGTAGGGCGTTTTCAGTTCAGCGTTCGTTATTCTGAAAGCCACTAGAAGCCAATTGTACGCCTGAAATTTTTGGGGCATTAAAAGAAGCCAATCAGATGGCAAGAAATTAAATGATATAATGGTGGTCAGATGAAATGCATAATGAAACCAGTGATCATGTAGAACCATAAACCAGTTTAGCAGATTCATTTGATTTAAATCCAGCACGTTTGATACTGCATTTCACAACATGGGGACTATTGTCCATTTGGATTTGTGTCTCAAGTAGAATAGGTTGCTTTTATGTGTCTGTGACCATAAACATAGCTAGATGTCTAACACCTGACCTTATTGCTAACAGATGTCACTGATGATGTTAGCATGGACACACACATCATGTTATCCATATCATAACAAGTCGGCCTATGACAAAGGCCGTGGTATTCTGTGGACGATAAAGTTCTGAAGCCCAATAACACCGTAGCATTATCCTTTGTATTATCTATTTCTCAGCCTTTCTATAATGTTTTCTTAGCAGGGAAACTGCCCACAATGAAGCTCTTTTATTTGAGCTACAGAACATGTTTAGTTTGTTTTTAATGTTTTTCAATCAGTGTTTTAGGACTAAGAGTTGAAAGTACCATGCTAGTGATAAAGCTATGTCATCACAAGTTGAAAGACTGAAATGCAATTTATACACTGCTGATTTGGCCATCAAGACTGCTCGGCACAAATACTGTGATTAAAAAACAACATGCAATCACATGAGTTGATGTCATACGTACCACCCACTTTCTCTTAAGTGATCTGATTTAAAAAATGCAAAATGGATGAAGATCGTCCAGGTGTATGACACGTATATGCAAACCTGTAAGACATCACATGGTACAGATGGAAGGAGATGTTCTTTCATAGATTATTTCGATGTTAAATGGGCATGTAACGTGTTTTGCACGGATAGCAGCGTTACCCTCCGTAGCTGTTTGTTGTTATCAGTTCGTAGGACTTGTTTTTGTTATTCGGTCTCTTTTAAAACAACTCTGGGAGTAATTGAAAAAAAGAGCAAGTTTTCAGTTGTTTTACCACTGCTGGAACACAAAGCCTTATGAACTTTGTAAAGTGAATTTTGAATGTTTGTATGTTCAAAGAAAAACAAGGTTGTTTTATATGTTATTACTGCCACAATAAAGCCCCCAAATGAATATATATTGAAATATGGTGTACTGTTAAGTTAATTAATTTATTGAACATAAAAGAGCATGTACACTTTTGAAATTAGCGCGACCTTCAATCAGAAAACATATCACGATATTTTAATAATATTGGCAAATAAGATTAATTAAAGGTCCAATGTAGCCATTTTTATCTCAATATCAAATAATTTCTGGGTAACAATTAAGTACCTTGCTGTGGTTGTTTTCAATAAAAAAAATTCAACAAGAATAGCTACTTAGCAAAAAGCAACGACTGTCTCATTATTTTCACAGTATTATCCCAACCTCAAAGTGTGGAAATATATATAAAACACAGGAAAATCATGTTTTTGACTGCACTGGGCCTTTAAGCTTGTGGTTTATGTGGACTGTACATTGAAATACAAATTCTAAAACCCATTTTGTTTACCTAATGCCTATGTAACCCTACCCTATGGTGTATACTGTACGTGACTAGTGCGTGGTGTGACCCGGTTGTTTAAAAGGAGATTGTACACAGTAAATGCAGAGACATTTTCTTTCTTTCTTGGTATGATGAGTAAATCAACATGTCAATAACTTAGCTAAAGAACATAATGTAATCTAAAAGGATAAAGAGCACAGGCCTCGGTATAAAAGTGAACACACAGTGCTCTTGCAGTCAACTATTATTGTCAAGGAGTTAAATAAAGGTATGAATGACCTCAAGTGTCGCTTCTCAGATTTCACAGTCCATAGTCTCCGTATCGTGGTCTTGCAGAGTAGGTCTATTTATGTGGTTGACTATGCCTGCATTATTAATGTGGAAACAATATTGTTTTTACTATAAAGCATTGTCCTTTGAAAGCATGCATTTACTTTCTCTATGAGGGTATACATTTGTATTTACATTTGTCGCTATGGAGACACTGGCCAAGCCCTGTAGTGGGCTGTCTCTCGCTGCAGTCTCCCTTGGTGAGTAAGTATGTGTCTTGTTTCTATAACAACGTTTGTGTGAGCAGCGCAGCAGCTGAAGGACCGGAGTGGAGAGACTTCTGGGTAAGAAGCTATTCTTATAGCAAATGATAGCAACAAGTAAACATTTATATGGCAAACCACTTTCATTTGAATATGTGTGTAGGCTACTAGTTTCGTGTCTGTACTTCTGGTCTGTTGATTCTACTTAAGTGCATAGATGGCATACAGTATGTTTACAACCTTACAACCAAGGCTGTAGTACATTGAGTTTATCTCACTGTCTGTCATTTTGATTTCAGCATGGGTATGATTGGAGGGCCAACGAGGAGCAACGAAAGGACGGGACGGTGGGAATGCAGACAGGGTCAGATGGTGTAGTTCACATGATACTGGGTGTGGCCACAGGGTCAGAGGGTGTAACCAGCGGGTCAGAGAGGAGTGTGGTCCTGGGTCTAACAGTGAGTGTTAGCAGGGAGAGTTCTCTGGAGATGGATCCCGGTCTCCTGGAGGACTCACTCCTGACTGAGCAGCAGAAGCTACGCCATGTGTTGGACTGGGCTAAGAATTTCCTCGGGACCAGTCAGGATGGGCACAATCTCAGCAGAACCTCCCCTTCCTCCCCGCGTTTTTACTCTACTTCAGCTGCGCCTCGACTCGAGGTCGATGGAAGAGCTGCTGTCTGCCCCCTTGGAACCTTTCACAATCTTGTCAGAAGCAGAAGCGTGAGAGAAAATATGGTAGGCCAATCAGAGCCTCTGAACAGGCTTCCATACACCACCTCACTGCCCTGCCACACTCTCTCCCACACCCCAGATGGCCGTGAGTTTTCTGGGCCTGAGTTTAAAGAGAACCCTGGACATAAGGAGCTGGTCCTGTCCTCTGGGCCACAAGAGGATAACAATGACCAACCACGTTTCCTTGGTCTAGACAACCGTCAGGCAGACCAGACTACCCACAAACCAATAGCTCCTCAACCTGAGGGGAGAGATGGTGTTTCCATCAGTGAGAGCCTAAGAGACAGAGACAGTACCGTTACAACCTGTTGCTCCTCAGTGGACAGTGACACTATCCTATGGTTGCCTGGATATGGTCCTTTATCCAGAACCCATGACCTCATATCAAGGGAAGGAGAAGACAGAGTTTTGGGAATGCAGGAACACGAAGAGGAGAAGGCGGTGGCGGAGAAGGAGGACCCAAAAACAGGCCTTGAGGGAACCAGTAGTATCATACCTTATGAATCCTGTAGGGTCGCACTAGAGGGTGAACATCTAGATTGGGGAGCCAACGGCTGGGTGTCAGAGGGCCTGAGTGTGTATGAGGAGTATCTGCTGTGTGTGTCCCGTTTGGACCACCTCAGAACAGAGCAGAACCAAGCACCTGCAGATGTCATGACCCTACCTGCTGACCAAACGGCTGACCCTTCTGAGCAACCTCTGAGTGCTGAGCTGTTGGTTGCTAAGCAACATGTCCATCAGGACATCCACAACGAGGGGAGGCGTGCACCATTCAAGAGTTCAGAAGTGAAGAACGGTAGAGGTATGTCTCTAATATAGGACCAGCATCCTATTCAGACGTGAAATAAAACATACATACCTTACCTAGCGATGACGTACACACTCATTACATACAGCTCTGTGCGTTGTAGAGACCGTGCCATGATATCTCTGGGTGTGTTCTTTGTTTGCCTTTGGTCAGTGATGCAGCCCAAGAGCAGCGGAGGTCAACCTGGTGTCAGGAGTCAGGCTCGTGTCAGAGGTCGCGGTCATTCCTGGAGGTTCTGGGAAAGGTCAAGCCTCTGCTGGTCATCCTTCACTCATGGAGAAGTGCTGCCACGGTAACATCTCTCATGAGAAATGCTGCCACGGTAACGTCTATCATGAGAAGAGCTGCCACGGTAACATCTTTCATGAGAAGAGCTGCCACGGTAACATCTTTCATGAGAAGTGCTGCCATGGTAACATCTTTCATGAGAAAAGCATCTGCGAAATGGCATAACACAATTTTTTGTAAAAAATGTAAGTGAGTACTGGCACTTTTTTCATTCCACTAAGAGCACTGGAGGCTGCCCTGTGGCAAGTCACACTCAAAGGGAGTCACACTGCCATCTGTAGTCTATCAGCGGGACTGCACCTGCACTCAGAAAGACATCAGCATGCGTGTATTCGTTAGTGTACAAAAGCTGAAGAACATACACACATCCAGGTAGTTTCCGCAGGTGATGGAGTTGTAGGTAAACTCATGGAAAACAGGAAGGAAAACACTGCACACTGCTGCTCATGCTCCCAGGTGAAATTTATTTACAACGTTTCCACCCTTAGGTCTTCATCAGGCATCCCAGGTGGGGGTGGAAGGTCCTATATATAGGGGCTGTACTCATTAGTGCACACCATGGTAAAGCGTAGCAAAACATTTTGCAACAGACAAAGTTTTGTAGTGATAATGGGCATTGGGGCGGCAGATAGCCTAGTGGTTAGTGTTGGACTAGTAACCAGCAGGTAGCCTAGTGGTTAGTGTTGGACTAGTAACCAGCAGGTAGCCTAGTGGTTAGTGTTGGACTAGTAACCAGCAGGTAGCCTAGTGGTTAGTGTTGGACTAGTAACCAGCAGGTAGCCTAGTGGTTAGTGTTGGACTAGTAACCAGCAGGTAGCCTAGTGGTTAGTGTTGGACTAGTAACCAGCAGGTAGCCTAGTGGTTAGTGTTGGACTAGTAACCAGCAGGTAGCCTAGTGGTTAGTGTTGGACTAGTAACCAGCAGGTAGCCTAGTGGTTAGAGTGTTGGACTAGTAACCAGCAGGTAGCCTAGTGGTTAGTGTTGGACTAGTAACCAGCAGGTAGCCTAGTGGTTAGAGTGTTGGACTAGTAACCAGCAGGTAGCCTAGTGGTTAGTGTTGGACTAGTAACCAGCAGGTAGCCTAGTGGTTAGTGTTGGACTAGTAACCAGCAGGTAGCCTAGTGGTTAGTGTTGGACTAGTAACCAGCAGGTAGCCTAGTGGTTAGTGTTGGACTAGTAACCAGCAGGTAGCCTAGTGGTTAGTGTTGGACTAGTAACCAGCAGGTAGCCTAGTGGTTAGTGTTGGACTAGTAACCAGCAGGTAGCCTAGTGGTTAGTGTTGGACTAGTAACCAGCAGGTAGCCTAGTGGTTAGAGTGTTGGACTAGTAACCAGCAGGTAGCCTAGTGGTTAGAGTGTTGGACTAGTAACCAGCAGGTAGCCTAGTGGTTAGTGTTGGACTAGTAACCAGCAGGTAGCCTAGTGGTTAGAGTGTTGGACTAGTAACCAGCAGGTAGCCTAGTGGTTAGTGTTGGACTAGTAACCAGCAGGTAGCCTAGTGGTTAGAGTGTTGGACTAGTAACCAGCAGGTAGCCTAGTGGTTAGAGTGTTGGACTAGTAACCAGCAGGTAGCCTAGTGGTTAGAGTGTTGGACTAGTAACCAGCAGGTAGCCTAGTGGTTAGTGTTGGACTAGTAACCAGCAGGTAGCCTAGTGGTTAGAGTGTTGGACTAGTAACCAGCAGGTAGCCTAGTGGTTAGTGTTGGACTAGTAACCAGCAGGTAGCCTAGTGGTTAGAGTGTTGGACTAGTAACCAGCAGGTAGCCTAGTGGTTAGTGTTGGACTAGTAACCAGCAGGTAGCCTAGTGGTTAGAGTGTTGGACTAGTAACCAGCAGGTAGCCTAGTGGTTAGTGTTGGACTAGTAACCAGCAGGTAGCCTAGTGGTTAGAGTGTTGGACTAGTAACCAGCAGGTAGCCTAGTGGTTAGAGTGTTGGACTAGTAACCAGCAGGTAGCCTAGTGGTTAGTGTTGGACTAGTAACCAGCAGGTAGCCTAGTGGTTAGTGTTGGACTAGTAACCAGCAGGTAGCCAAGTGGTTAGAGTGTTGGACTAGTAACTGAAAGGTTGCAAGATCAAATCCCCAAGCTGACAAGGTAAAAATCTGTCATCCTGCCCCTGAACAAGGCAGTTAACCCACTGTTCCTAGGCCGTCATTGAAAATAAGAATTTGTTCTTAACTGACTTGCCTAGTTAAATAAAATTGAAATTATTGGAGAAGTTCAGGTTAGTCCTTCCCTGTTTTCACCCTTTGGCTTCCATTTAGTTCCTAGTTAATAGCCTGACCTCTAGAGATTGTATTTATTTATTTTTATTTAACCTTTATTTAACTAGGCAAGTCAGTTAAGAACAAATTCTTATTTACAATGACGGCCTACCAAAAGGCTAAAGGCATCCTGCGGGGACTATTTTTATTATTTTTATTTTTTTAAATATATATAAGACAAAACACACATCACGACAACACAACTCTACATAATACTGTAGCCAGACAGATGAGATGAACTGTCACTGCCATCTCCCTCCTTTGGCTGCAGGTCCCAGCTCCCCAACAGACCCCACTCAGCAGGTGTAGTGTCTAAACGGACGTCCCCATCTGAAAGTTCTTATTCTGGACCCAGAACACCAGCAGCACTTCAGCTCCCCCTGGGTGAGCACAGCAGAGACACCTGCTACGCTAGATTACTATATCACTGATGCACATTATAATGTATGTGGAACAGTTTATAGTATATCAAATCTTAGTTTATAGATACCCTTTTTATCTGTAGTATACTGTCTAACTAAACCCTTTATCAAGTGTAATTACCACAGTAATAGATAAACAAGTTAATTAAACCAGTATTGTTATAACTCCAAGTAGTCACCAATTATTACAGAACCCTGTTTCTTAGAACGCAAAGTTATACAAGAATCTAGAATCCAGAATGCAGGGCATACAAGGTTGAAGAAGTTACATAATGCATGTTATGTTTTTTGGGGAAACTCAAGATCTTGGTTTGAAATTAATTTCGCCCCTCACAACCTCGCAATAGTCATAAGACTCTTCACGGATTTAGACAGAATGAGAGCGAGATTACACTCACACACACACACCCAGACACATGCACACACACACACACAGACACACACACAGACGCACACAGACACACACACAGACGCACACACACACAGACACACGCACACACACACACACACACACACACACACACACACACACACACACACACACACACACACACACACACACACACACACACACACACACACACACACACACACACACACACACACACACACACACACACACCCTTACTGTTACAGGTCTTTCATTTGATTTCCCTGTTTTTGTTTTGCTCCACTGTTTGGTTTGCTTCCTGTCTTTTAGTTTGTTGTGGGTTTTTCTTTTGTTTGCCTCTTCTTGGGAACATTTTGTGGGGCACTCATGGTGGGTGTCTTTTAGGTCCCATTTGTTGTTGCTAGTCAACTTTAAGTGGACACCCACCATAACTGGTATGTTGTTTTGTATCTGTATCACACATGCCTGATGTAAAGCATTTTGTACATCTTTAGGCAGTGCTGTGAATACCAATGCAACTAATATTCCTGTGACCAGGGCTCTCAAACTGGCAGTAAGATGCATTTCTATACTGTATTTCATTACTGACCGTTAAACAGTCAAACAGCTGAGCACTGGTTATGTACATCTGTGGTCTGTGTGTTGAGTGTAGTGTACTGGTGTGTGTGTTGATGGTAGTGTACTGGTCTGTGTGTTGAGTGTAGTGTACTGGTGTGTGTGTTGAGTGTAGTGTACTGGTGTGTGTGTTGAGTGTAGTGTACTGGTGTGTGTGTTGAGTGTAGTGTACTGGTGTGTGTGTTGAGTGTAGTGTACTGGTCTGTGTGTTGAGTGTAGTGTACTGGTCTGTGTGTTGAGTGTAGTGTACTGGTCTGTGTGTTGAGTAATCAGTAGAATACACTCTCTCTCCCAGCCTGTAGGGGGCTGTGTACAGTGGCTGTCTCTCCCTGATGAGGTATGGTTATCCATACTGTCACTCCTGCCACACAGAGATCTGTCTACAGTGGCCCAGGTCTGCCTCCACTTGCTCCGACTGGCCAATGACCACACACTATGTAAGTCTCTGAGGAAGTGAATGAACGAGTGAGTGAGGTGTGTGGGTCTTCCTCTGTCCCCAGCTGTCCCCTAGTAAGACTCTCTGGAGAAACAGGAGTTAACGAGAGCTGTGAAATCACACACACACACACACAAACAACAGTATACCCATAATACTTATATCAAAGTAAAAATGTTTAATTATTTCAAACTGTATTTCTCTTTAGGGCAGGTTGTTAGTGTGGAGAACAGCTCATCTTTAACTGACCAATGGCTGAGCAGTGTGGGCAGGCGTAATCCTCGAAGCCTGACTATCTACAGGTGCAGCGGACTGTCAATCACCCCGAGCGGACTAGAGGAGTTTTTCAAACTAAGTCAAGCCTCTCTGGAGGTAGTTTTAACCCGTCACCTACTGTATCAACTGCTGTGTTGTACAGAAAGATCGAGAACTGTAATAATGTGAAGGAAACAAAAACACAGTTATTTTTGTCCCGTTGTGAGACCTGTTCATTGGCTACAGGTGCTGAGTGTGACAAGCTGCAGTGGGCCTGGTCTCCATGGTGACCTGGTGCTGACTCTGAGTGGTCAACACTGTGATCACATGACCTGTGTGGACGTCAGCTGGAGCGGAGCGACTGACACGGGCATCAAAGCACTGACTGACACCTGCACTGGGTAGGCCGTAGTGCCATTACCATCATTAACACATGTTTAATGTAAAAATGATCACATTTGATGATATCGCAGTTTGATGTTGTTACATAACGATATGCGTTTATCAAGGCTTTCAGATAACATGAAATAACATGGCTTATGACTCATGTCTGCAGCCTGAAGACTGTTGTTCTCAATGGTTGCCAAGTTACAGATGAAGCCCTGAATGCCCTCGTCATAAGATGCAGAGACAGGTGAGTTGCAAAAAAGTGTGGAAAAGGCTTTTGTACTTTGGTGTGTGTTTGTGTGTGTGTGTGTGTGTGTGTGTGTGTGTGTGTGTGTGTGTGTGTGTGTGTGTGTGTGTGTGTGTGTGTGTGTGTGTGTGTGTGTGTGTGTGTGTGTGTGTGTGTGTGTGTGTGTGTGTGTGTGTGTGTGTGTGGTAACTTGTATGTTAGTTTTAATGTGTGTGTACCAGTCTGCGCAGGTTGGAGCTGTTTGGCTGCCTGTCTATCAGTCCCTCATGTCTGAACACAGTGTCAGAGTTGTGTCCTGGGCTGGAGACTCTGAACATCGGCCAGATCCCTAAGGTCACTCACCCCTATCTGACCCTGGTGACGTCACGACTCAAACGCCTTCACTCCCTTAACCTGACTGGACTGCACGCAGTAAGTGTGTGTGTGTGTGTGTGTGTGTGTGTGTGTGTGTGTGTGTGTGTGTGTGTGTGTGTGTGTGTGTGTGTGTGTGTGTGTGTGTGTGTGTGTGTGTGTGTGTGTGTGTGTGTGTGTGTGTGTGTGTGTGTGTGTGTGTGTGTGTGTGTGTGTGTGTGTGTGTGCATTTGGTGCTTAGTAGTCAAATCAAATCAGATCAAATCTTATTGGTCACATACACATGGTTAGCAGATTTTAATGTGAGTGTAGCGAAATGCTTGTGCTTCTAGTTCCGTCCGTGCAGTAATATCTAACAAGTAATCTAACAAATTCACAACAACTACCTTATACACACAAATGTAAAGGGATGAATAAGAATATGTACATATAAATATATGGATGAGCAATGGCCGTGCTGCATAGGCAAGATGCAGTAGATGGTGTAGAATACAGTATATATGTACATATGAGATGAGTAATGTAGGATATGTAAACATTATTTTAAAGTAGTCATTGATGTTCATCACACCTGTTCTGTATCAAACACCTTCACTCCCTTAACCTGACTGGATTGCATGCAGTAAGTGTGTGTGTGTGTGTGCGTGTGTGTGTGTGCTTAGTAGTCATTAATGTTCATCCCACCTGTATAGGTGAGTGATCAGACAGTTCATCAGGTCCTCCTGCAGTGCCCTGACCTCCAGAGGCTGACCCTCAGCTCCTGCCCTGGAGTCACTGACATGAGCCTGCACAAGATCAGCACCCACGCTCCCCACATCAGGTATGCTTCTGTGTATACGCAAACAGCCAGCCTGTAAGTCACTCATTCATTCAGTCATTCACTCTTGTTTCAGTCATTCACTCTTGTGTGTGTGTGTGTGTGTGTGTGTGTGTGTGTGTGTGTGTGTGTGTGTGTGTGTGTGTGTGTGTGTGTGTGTGTGTGTGTGTGTGTGTGTGTGTGTGTGTGTGTGTGTGTGTGTGTGTGTGTGTGTGTGTGTGTGTTTGCGTGCGTGCGTGCGTGTATGCATGTCTGTCTGTGTCTGTGTGTATGTGTGTGTGTCAGGTTGTTGGATCTAAGTGGCTGCGGTAAGGTGAGTGATGCTGGTGTGAAGGCTGTAGCTGTGGCCTGTAGATGCCTGCAGCACCTGGACCTGAGCTCCACCGCCACAGGGAACAGAGGGTAGGCTACACTATCAGTGTGTCTTAAAAGGCACCCTATTTCCTTTATAGTGCACTACTTGTATTATGTGTTTATTTGGATCCTCATTAGCTTTTGCAGAAGCAGCGGATACTCTTCCTGGGGTCCATAGGGTTCTGATAGTGTACTATATAGGGAACCCGGTGCCATTTGGGACGGAGACTATGTTACAGGGCTACTATAATACATCACATACTCTGACTCAACCAGCACTTGAATTGCACTTCCACTGGTTGCCGTGTCTGTAACTTTGTTGACACACAACACATTAATATTGTTCATTGGACTCTTCCATTAATCTGCACACTATGAAAGGGATTGGTTATTCACTAGCAACAAACTACTAGAGACTTTAATGACCGTACAGTGACCACTGTCATAAAGACGCAATGATTAAGCTCTGACCACTGCTTTTAACCCAGCTGATTACTCGTCCAAACTTAAAGGACCCTACGAAATCGACTTTGATTGACCTCGTATTTACAAATATTCCAGAGAAATATTCTGGGAGTGAGGTATTTGCTTTGGATATTAGTGACCAATGCCTCATTGTATGTGTCAGGGATATACAGATGCCTAGATCCAAACCTTGTTTTATTAACAAGAGGAATTTTTATAATTTCAATGAATAGGCCTTTTTTTGTGATCTTTATTTTGGTGACTTTGATTTTATTCAGAGTTGGCTCTGAACCACTTTTCAAATGTTTCAATTGTATTGTAGATAAACATGCTCCCTTTAAAAAACTGAGAATTAAAAATAAGTATTGCCCTTGGTTCAGTTCAGCGCTATCTGAAGTCATACACAACAGAGATTCACAGACTCTGCAGTCTTTCAGGCGATTGAGAAATCTGTGTGTAAAACTAGTTAAAAAAGCAAAATTAGATATTATGTTAATACACTATCTGAATGTACAGGGAACCCAGCTACATTTTGGAAAGCTGTTACATCACTGAAGGGTTGTGTCTCCTCTTCTCTCCCCCAAATAATTAATTTAGATCCCGGCCCTATCACTAACAAAATTGATATCATTAATGCATTAATCACCATTTTATCTCCGCGGGTTATATATTTGAATGTATTTCAAAGGCAGCTCTTGAAAAGAGTAGTTAGGATGTAGATGGTGAAAATCTATTGAATGATACTGAACATGCTGGTCAGGAGTTTTCAGAAATTCACCGATAAAGAAGTCCTGGATGCTTTGCTAACATTAGACAGACAAAATCCACAGTGGCTAATCATTTGGAGCCTGGTCTGTTTAAGTGTGCAGCTCCCCTTATTGCTGACTCTGTAGCACACATTTTTTATTTAACATTGTTATCAGGAAGTATTCCAAAAGCATGGAAATCCGCATATGTGTTGCCACTCATTAAGGGTGGCGATACAAATGATCTTGACAACTTTCGCCTCATTTCAAGACTACCTTGTATAGCTAAGATTCTTGAATACTTGGTTAATGTACCAGTTCGTTCCTTTTTATCTGATAATTTTATTTTTTTATATAAACCAATCAGGGTTTAGGCCTCGGCATAGTACTACCACGGTAACAACGCTAGTTGTTAATGATCTTGTCAATGCCTCGGATGCTAAAAAGAGCTGTGCTGCCTTGTTCATTGACCCGTCAAAGGCGTTTGACACTGTTGATTATTCTGTTTTGCTAAAGAAGTTATCAAGAGTAGGCCTGGGATATACAGCCTGTTCATGGTTTCAGAATTATCTTAGCGACAGAACTCAGGCCATCTTACCAGATGGGGTTAAATCTGAATTTCTTGAGATTCAAAAAGGTGTTCCTCAGGGTTCGATTTTGGGTCCATTATTGTTCACCTTGTATATTAATGACATAGGAAACACTGTTAGTACTTGTAACATTCATCCCTATGCAGATGACACAGTTTTGTATTACTGTGCCACCTCAGTGCAGCAGGCCATTCGTGAACTTCAGCATGACTTTGATTCAATTCAGAAATCACTTACAGATCTTAAATTAGTGTTAAATACAAGTAAAACCAAGCTCATGCTGTTCTCTAGGTCACGAAATGTTGACCCTGAGGACCTGCATAATGGAGGAGTGGGCCAAAATCCCTGCTGCAGTGTGTGCAAACCTAGTCAAGAACTACAGGAAACGTATGATCTCTGTAATTGCAAACAAAGGTTTCTGTACCAAATATTAAGTTCTGCTTTTCTGATGTATCAAATACTTATGTCATGCAATAAAATGCAAATTAATTACTTAAAAATCATACAATGTGATTTTCTGGATTTTTGTTTTAGATTCCGTCTCTCACAGTTGAAGTGTACCTATGGTAAAAATTACAGACCTCGACATGCTTTGTAAGTAGGAAAACCTGCAAAATCGGCAGTGTATCAAATACTTGTTCTCCCCACTGTATGTGCGCTACAAATGGAGCCCAAATTGAGCGTGTTTATCAATATAAGTACCTGGGTATCTTGATTGATGACAAGTTGTCCTTCATAACGCATATAGAAAATATGACTAAGGAGCTAAGATCCAAGAATTTTTTATATCAAAATAAATCATGCCTCAGTATTGAAAATACAATTCTCCCTGTATTGGATTTTGGTTATATTGTTTACTTGCATGTGCCAACCTCTGTTTTGAAACCCTTGGATGCAGTCTACCATTCTGCAATACGTTTTATCACAGGGGTTCATGTCCGGGCCTCTCATGGACATTCTTGTCCCGAAGCCACTCCTGCGTTGTCTTGGCTGTGTGCGTATTCTTGTTGTCCTGTTGGAAGGTGAACATTCGCCGCAGTCTGAGGTCCTGAGTGCTCTGGATCAGGTTTTCATCAAGGATCTCTCTGTACTTTTCTCCATTCATTTTCCCCTCGATCCTGACAAGTCTCCCAGTCCCTGCCACTGAAAAACATCCCCACAGCATGATGCTGCCACCACCATGCTTCCCCGTAGGGATGGTATTGGCCAGATGATGAGCAGTGTATGGTTTCCTCCAGACGTGATGCTTGGCATTCAGGCTAAAGAGTTCAATCTTGGTTTCATCAGACCAGATAATATTGTTTCTCATGGTCTGAGAGTCCTTTAAGTGCCTTTTGGCAAACTCCAAGAGTGCTGTCATGTGCCGTTTACTGAGGAGTGGCTTCCGTCTGGCCACTCTACCATAAAGGCCCGATTGGTGGAGTGCTGCAGAGATGGTTGTCAATCTGCAAGGTTCTCCCATCTCCACAGAAGAACTATGGAGCTCTGTCAGAGGGACCATTAGGTTCTTGGTCACCTCCCTGACCAATGCCCTTCTCCCCCGATTGTTCAGTTTGGTTTGCGGCCAACTCTAGGAAGAGTCTTGGTGGTTCTAAACCCCTTTCCATTTAGGAATGATGGAGGTTCTTGGGAACCTTCAATGCTGCAGACATTTTTTGGTACCTTTACCCAGATCTGTGCCTCGACTCAATCCTGTCTCTGAGCTTTACGGACAATTTCTTCGACTGCATGGCTTGGTTTTTTCTCTGACATGCACTGTTAACTGTGGGACCTTACATAGACAGGTGTGTGCCTTTCCAAATCATGTTCAATCAATTGAATTTACCACAGGTGGACTCCAATCAAGTTGTAGAAACATCTCAAGGATGATCAATGGAAACAGGAGCTCAATTTTTTTGTATCATAGCAAAGGGTCTGAATACTTATGTAAATAAGGTATTTCTGTTTTTTATTTTCATTACATTTGAAATAATATTTTAAAATATGTTTTCACTTTGTCATTATGGGGTATTGTTGGTAGATTGATAAGGATTTTTTATTTATTTAATCAATTTTAGAATAAGGTTGTAACGTAACAAAATGTGGAAAAAGTCAAGGGGTCTTATTACTTTCCCGAATGCACTGTATATATATATATATATATATATATATATATATTTTTTTTTTTAATTTTGAGACAGTTTGCTACAGCAAGAATATAATCACTGACTGTGTGTGTAACTTGTGTGTCACTGACTGTGTGTGTAACTTGTGTGTCACTGACTGTGTGTGTAACTCGTCTGTCACTGACTGCGTGTGTAACTTGTGTGTCACTGAATGCGTGTGTAACTTGTGTGTCACTGACTGCGTGTGTAACTTGTGTGTCACTGACTGCGTGTGTAACTTGTGTGTCACTGACTGTCTGTGTAACTTGTGTGTCACTGACTGTGTGTAACTTGTGTCCCTAACAGGGTGAGCTTGTTGGCAAAGTACTGCAGCACTCATCTCCACACTGTCAAACTGAGCTTCTGCCAGATCAGCCCAGAGGCCATCCACAACCTCAGCAGGCAGTGCAAACGGTAAAATAAAGCACACATGCATGTCAACGACGTAGGGTGGTTTTCCCCACTAACGGCTAAGGTTAACATTGGGGAGGGGAAGCTGATCCTAGATCTGTACCTTGGGAAACGCCGGAGGCATAACACAATAAAAGCAGATATATTGAGAGGAAAAATCAACGACCCTTAGAAATGTCAGTTTTCTGTTCAGGGATTTTTAATAAGGGCTTTATAAAAAAAAAGAGTCTAATAGGTCTCTCTCTCTCTCTCTCTCTCTCTCTCTCTCTCTCTCTCTCTCTCTCTCTCTCTCTCTCTCTCTCTCTCTCTCTCTCTCTCTCTCTCTCTCTCTCTCTCTCTCTAGGTTGAAGCTACTGCATCTCTACGGCTGTGCCTACATCCCTACTGAGAAGGAGATCAGAGACATCAACCCCACTGTTACACTCTACCCGCTGACTTGATACACACACACAGACACACTTATAGTTGAAATTGGTATCATATCTGAAAAACTCCTCCACAGTTACCACAGAGGCATGACTGTAAATACAGCCTGTGTGATATAAAGAATGAAGAGTGCCCACAGCACAAGTGTGTCAAGGGCACTCCTTCCATCACCTCCTTCATACAGTGATGTGGTGTCAGGCAAGCTTTATCCACATTACATCTATCTAGTCAAGGTACAAATATGTTGTAGATTTTTATTTTTTACATGCTGATTGTTAGTGAAAGTTTCCCATTCTCTGGGAGGCTCCCGAGTGGTGCAGCAGTCTAAGGCACTGCATCTCAGTGCAAGAGGCGTCACTACATCCCCTGGTTTAAATCCAGGCTGTAACACATCTGGCTGTGATTTGGAGTCCCATAGGCACAATTGGCCCAGCATGGTCCAGGTTTGGCCAGCGTAGACCGTCATTGTAAATAAGAATTTGTTCTTAACTGACTTCCCTAGATAAATAAAGGTTAAATACAAAATATCTAGCAGCCAGACAGAATGGGGTCTTGGTCTTCTAGACTATCTCTATGGAAACACTTTTTTTGTGTGTGTGTTTCGTTTATTCAACCTATTACAGGTAATTATGTTACTGCGCTTGTCCGGACGCACAGTTCTTGTTTGTTTTGTGCCTCTTTTTCTCGAAGTTGTGAGGTCGACACAAGAGAGTGCTAAAGTAGGTGAGCCGCGTCAGCGTACCATTCCGCAATACGTTTTATCACAGGGGACACTTTTCGGACTCATCCTTGTAGTCTGTATGAAAATGTGGGATGGACTTCTCTGCCTGGAAGAAGAGAGCTGCATTCTCTTGTATTTATTTACAAAGATATCTTACACAACCTCCCTCCATATGTAACTTCATTAATTAAGGTAAGAATTATAAGTTACCAAACCTGTTCTCAGGAATGGATAACACTAGAACCCTTCAGTCTCCACAGATTTGGGAAAATCTGCGTTTTGTTTTTAGGCCCATAATTTGTGGAACAATCTGCAGAGTTCACTGCAGTTAGATGTGCTGGTGCCACTCAGGAAGTTTAAATGATTGATTGAAGACCTCTATGTCGTTGAATGTGATTGTTTTTATTAAATATGTTTATTTTGGTTTATTGTGTGCTGAATTATATTGTTTTATACACAAATGTGTGTATGTTGCTTTATAATTCTGTTTTTATTGTAATGTATACAGGGCTCTCTTGTAAAATAGATTTTTAATCTCAAATTGACTCCATGTTTAAATTAAGGTTGAAAAAATAACAATAAATTATCCGAGCACAGAGAGCATCACAATGGTCACTGGCCACACAGCTTGGCCTCTGAACCCTGACGTATCTGCACGCCAGGAGAACTCTCCCCCGCTGCCCAGCAACCACACCTTCACTATGGTCAAAGAGTTAGAGAGTCTGGAGCTCTGTCAGAGTGACCATCGGGTTCTTGGTCACCTCCCTGACCAAGGTCCTTCTCTTGGTGGTTCCAAACTTCTTCCATTTAAGAATGATGGAGTTTCTTGGGGACCTTCAATGCTGCAGATATGGTTTGGTAATGTAAAAAAATGTAGAAAAACTGTGCTGTATATACACTACCGGTCAAAAGTTTTAGTACACCTACTCATTCAAGGCTTTTTCTTTATTTTTTATATTTTCTACATTTTAGAATAATAGTGAAGACATCAAAACTATGAAATAACACATATGAAATCATGTAGTAACCAAAAAAGTGTTAAACAAATCAAAATATATTTTATATTTGAGATTCTTCAAAGTAGCCACCTATTGTCTTGATGACAGCTTTGCAAACTCTTGGCATTCTCTCAACCAGCTTCATGAGGTAGTCACCTGGAATGCATTTCAATTAGCAGGTGTGCCTTGTTAAAAGTTAATTTGTGGAATTTCTTTCCTTCTTAATGTGTTTGAGCCAATAAGTTGTGTTGTGACAAGGTAGGGGTGGTGTACACAAGATAGCCTTATTTGGTAAAAGACCAAGTCCATATTATGTCAAGAACAGCTCAAATAGGCAAGGAGAAACGACAGTCCATCATTACTTTAAGACATGAAGGTCTGTCAATCCGGAACTTTGAAAGTTGCAGAAAGTGCAGTCGCAAAATTCATCAAGCGCTATGATGAAACTGGCTCTCATGAGGACCGCCACAGGAAAGGAAGACCCAGAGTTACCTGTGATGCAGAGAATAAGTTCATTAGAGTTACCAGCCTCAGAAATTGCATCCCAAATAAATGCTTCACAGACTTCAAGTAACAGACATCCAACATCAACTGTTCTTTGGAGACTGCGTGAATCAGGCCTTCATGGTCAAATTGCTGCAAAGAAATCACTACTAAAGGACGCCAATAAGAAGACGAGACTTGTTTGGGCCAAGAAATATGAGAAATGGACATTAGACCGCTGGAAATCTGTCCTTTGGTCCAATGAATCCGAATTTGAGATTTTTGGTTCCAACCGCCATGTCTTTGTGAGATACAGAGTAACAGGTTTGAAGGTAAGACCCAGATGCAGACAATGTCGAATTAACAACAGTTTAATAATCCAATGGGGGCAGGCAAAAGACAGGTCAGAGGCAGGCAGAGGTCAGTAATTCAGAGGTGGGGCAAAGGTACAGGACAGCAGGCAGGCTCAGGGTCAGGGTCAGGCAGGCGTGCTCAGAGTCAGGACAGGCAGAGTGGTCAGGCAGGTGTGCTTAGAGTCAGGACAGGCAAGGGTCAAAACCAGGATGGCGAGAAAAGAGAGACTGGAGAAAAGCAGGAGCTGAGACAAAAACCACTGGTTGACTTGACAAACAAGACGAACTGGCACAGACAGACAGAAAACACAGGTATAAATACACAGGGGATTATAGGGAAGATGGGTGACACCTGGAAGGGGGTGGAGACAGGCACAAGGATAGGTGAAGCAGATCAGGTGTGACAACACAAGTATGTAAACGGATGATCTCCGCATGTGTGGTTCCCTCTGTTAAGCATGGAGGAGGAGGTGTGATGGTGTGGGGATGCTTTGCTGGTGACACTGTCTGTGATTTATTTAGAATTCAAGGCACATTGCTAGCATGGCTACCACAGCATTCTGCAGCAATACGAAATCCCATCTGGTTTGCGCTTAGTGGGACTATCATTTGTTTTCATCAGGACAATGACCCAACACACCTCCAGGCTGTGTAAGGGCTATTTGACCAAGAAGGAGAGTGATGTAGTGCTGCATCAGATGGCCTAGCCTCCACAATCATCTGACCTCAACCCAATTGAGATGGTTTGGGATGAGTTGGACCACAGAGTGAAGGAAAAGCAGCCAACAAATGCTCAGCATATGTGGGAACTCCTTCAAGACTGTTGGAAAAGCATTCCAGGTGAAGCTGGTTGAGAGAATGCCAAGAGTGTGCAAAGCTGTCATCAAGGAAAAGGGTGGCTACTTTGAAGAATCTCAAAATAAAATATATTTTGATTTGTTTAACACTTTTTTGGCTACTACATGATTCCATATGTGTTATTTCATAGTTTGGATGTCTTCACTATTATTCTACAATGTAGAAAATATTAAAAATAAAGAAAAACTTTTGAATGACTAGTAGGTGTCTCACACACACACACACACACACACACACACACACACACACACACACACACACACACACACACACACACACACACACACACACACACACACACACACACACACACACACACACACACACACACACACACACACACACACACACACACACACACAATTTTCATATATGATCTTATTTTGAGCCAGTTTGCTACATCAGGAATATAATCCTGCAGAAACAGGAAATGTGAATTGTTACAGTATGTGGATTATAATTCATGGACATTTTTGTAGGGGTTGATACATTTTTCGTTAGATCAAGTCTGACATTTCAAAGTGGAAATTACAAAACGTTAGAAGCCTTTTTAAAACTCAAAAACAGTACAAGTTTGCATTACCTGCTTTGCAAGAAAATTCTCAGCAACAAAAAACTGATCAAATTAAGATCCTACATCTGTACACTGCACTCATAGTCATGCAGAAGCTTGCAGGGTTGATTTCTAATGCTTCCATGCTTCTGACATTCTTGACTTCTTCTTGGCCGTGTGTCTGTGTCACTGACTGTGTGTGTAAATCGTGTGTCACTGACTGTGTGTGTAAATCGTGTGTCACTGATTGTGTGTGTAACTTGTGTGTCACTGACTGTGTGTAACTTGTGTCCCTGACAGGATGAGCCTGTTGGCAAAGTACTGCAGCACTCATCTCCACACTGTCAAACTGAGCTTCTGCCAGATCAGCCCAGAGGCCATCCACATGTGCCTACATCCCTACTGAGAAGGAGATCAGAGACATCAACCCCACTGTTACACTCTACCCGCTGACTTGATACACACACACAGACACACTTATTGTTGAAATTGGTATCACATCTGACAAACTCCTCCACAGTTACCACAGAGGCATGACTGTAAATACAGCCTGTGTGATATAAAGAATGAAGAGTGCCCACAGCACAAGTGTGTCAAGGGCACTCCTTCCATCACCTCCTTCATACAGTGATGTGGTGTCAGGCAAGCTTTATCCACATTACATCTATCTAGTCAAGGTACAAATATGTTGTAGATTTTTATTTTTATTTTTTACATGCTGATTGTTAGTGAAAGTTTCCCATTCTCTGGGAGGCTCCCGAGTGGTGCAGCAGTCTAAGGCACTGCATCTCAGTGCAAGAGGCGTCACTACATCCCCTGGTTTAAATCCAGGCTGTAACACATCTGGCTGTGATTTGGAGTCCCATAGGCACAATTGGCCCAGCATGGTCCAGGTTTGGCCAGCGTAGACCGTCATTGTAAATAAGAATTTGTTCTTAACTGACTTCCCTAGATAAATAAAGGTTAAATACAAAATATCTAGCAGCCAGACAGAATGGGGTCTTGGTCTTCTAGACTATCTCTATGGAAACACTTTTTTTGTGTGTGTGTTTCGTTTATTCAACCTATTACAGGTAATTATGTTACTGCGCTTGTCCGGACGCACAGTTCTTGTTTGTTTTGTGCCTCTTTTTCTCGAAGTTGTGAGGTCGACACAAGAGAGTGCTAAAGTAGGTGAGCCGCGTCAGCGTACCATTCCGCAATACGTTTTATCACAGGGGACACTTTTCGGACTCATCCTTGTAGTCTGTATGAAAATGTGGGATGGACTTCTCTGCCTGGAAGAAGAGAGCTGCATTCTCTTGTATTTATTTACAAAGATATCTTACACAACCTCCCTCCATATGTAACTTCATTAATTAAGGTAAGAATTATAAGTTACCAAACCTGTTCTCAGGAATGGATAACACTAGAACCCTTCAGTCTCCACAGATTTGGGAAAATCTGCGTTTTGTTTTTAGGCCCATAATTTGTGGAACAATCTGCAGAGTTCACTGCAGTTAGATGTGCTGGTGCCACTCAGGAAGTTTAAATGATTGATTGAAGACCTCTATGTCGTTGAATGTGATTGTTTTTATTAAATATGTTTATTTTGGTTTATTGTGTGCTGAATTATATTGTTTTATACACAAATGTGTGTATGTTGCTTTATAATTCTGTTTTTATTGTAATGTATACAGGGCTCTCTTGTAAAATAGATTTTTAATCTCAAATTGACTCCATGTTTAAATTAAGGTTGAAAAAATAACAATAAATTATCCGAGCATCACAATGGTCACTGGCCACACAGCTTGGCCTCTGAACCCTGACGTATCTGCACGCCAGGAGAACTCTCCCCCGCTGCCCAGCAACCACACCTTCACTATGGTCAAAGAGTTAGAGAGTCTGGAGCTCTGTCAGAGTGACCATCGGGTTCTTGGTCACCTCCCTGACCAAGGTCCTTCTCTTGGTGGTTCCAAACTTCTTCCATTTAAGAATGATGGAGTTTCTTGGGGACCTTCAATGCTGCAGATATGGTTTGGTAATGTAAAAAAATGTAGAAAAACTGTGCTGTATATACACTACCGGTCAAAAGTTTTAGTACACCTACTCATTCAAGGCTTTTTCTTTATTTTTTATATTTTCTACATTTTAGAATAATAGTGAAGACATCAAAACTATGAAATAACACATATGGAATCATGTAGTAACCAAAAAAGTGTTAAACAAATCAAAATATATTTTATATTTGAGATTCTTCAAAGTAGCCACCTATTGTCTTGATGACAGCTTTGCAAACTCTTGGCATTCTCTCAACCAGCTTCATGAGGTAGTCACCTGGAATGCATTTCAATTAGCAGGTGTGCCTTGTTAAAAGTTAATTTGTGGAATTTCTTTCCTTCTTAATGTGTTTGAGCCAATAAGTTGTGTTGTGACAAGGTAGGGGTGGTGTACACAAGATAGCCTTATTTGGTAAAAGACCAAGTCCATATTATGTCAAGAACAGCTCAAATAGGCAAGGAGAAACGACAGTCCATCATTACTTTAAGACATGAAGGTCTGTCAATCCGGAACTTTGAAAGTTGCAGAAAGTGCAGTCGCAAAATTCATCAAGCGCTATGATGAAACTGGCTCTCATGAGGACCGCCACAGGAAAGGAAGACCCAGAGTTACCTGTGATGCAGAGGACAAGTTCATTAGAGTTACCAGCCTCAGAAATTGCATCCCAAATAAATGCTTCACAGACTTCAAGTAACAGACATCCAACATCAACTGTTCTTTGGAGACTGCGTGAATCAGGCCTTCATGGTCAAATTGCTGCAAAGAAATCACTACTAAAGGACGCCAATAAGAAGACGAGACTTGTTTGGGCCAAGAAATATGAGAAATGGACATTAGACCGCTGGAAATCTGTCCTTTGGTCCAATGAATCCGAATTTGAGATTTTTGGTTCCAACCGCCATGTCTTTGTGAGATACAGAGTAACAGGTTTGAAGGTAAGACCCAGATGCAGACAATGTCGAATTAACAACAGTTTAATAATCCAATGGGGGCAGGCAAAAGACAGGTCAGAGGCAGGCAGAGGTCAGTAATTCAGAGGTGGGGCAAAGGTACAGGACAGCAGGCAGGCTCAGGGTCAGGGTCAGGCAGGCGTGCTCAGAGTCAGGACAGGCAAGGGTCAAAACCAGGATGGCGAGAAAAGAGAGACTGGAGAAAAGCAGGAGCTGAGACAAAAACCACTGGTTGACTTGACAAACAAGACGAACTGGCACAGACAGACAGAAAACACAGGTATAAATACACAGGGGATTATAGGGAAGATGGGTGACACCTGGAAGGGGGTGGAGACAGGCACAAGGATAGGTGAAGCAGATCAGGTGTGACAACACAAGTATGTAAACGGATGATCTCCGCATGTGTGGTTCCCTCTGTTAAGCATGGAGGAGGAGGTGTGATGGTGTGGGGATGCTTTGCTGGTGACACTGTCTGTGATTTATTTAGAATTCAAGGCACATTGCCAGCATGGCTACCACAGCATTCTGCAGCAATACGAAATCCCATCTGGTTTGCGCTTAGTGGGACTATCATTTGTTTTCATCAGGACAATGACCCAACACACCTCCAGGCTGTGTAAGGGCTATTTGACCAAGAAGGAGAGTGATGTAGTGCTGCATCAGATGGCCTAGCCTCCACAATCACCCGACCTCAACCCAATTGAGATGGTTTGGGATGAGTTGGACCACAGAGTGAAGGAAAAGCAGCCAACAAATGCTCAGCATATGTGGGAACTCCTTCAAGACTGTTGGAAAAGCATTCCAGGTGAAGCTGGTTGAGAGAATGCCAAGAGTGTGCAAAGCTGTCATCAAGGAAAAGGGTGGCTACTTTGAAGAATCTCAAAATAAAATATATTTTGATTTGTTTAACACTTTTTTGGCTACTACATGATTCCATATGTGTTATTTCATAGTTTGGATGTCTTCACTATTATTCTACAATGTAGAAAATATTAAAAATAAAGAAAAACTTTTGAATGACTAGTAGGTGTCACACACACACACACACACACACACACACACACACACACACACACACACACACACACACACACACACACACACACACACACACACACACACACACACACACACACACACACACACACACACACACACACACACACACACAATTTTCATATATGATCTTATTTTGAGCCAGTTTGCTACATCAGGAATATAATCCTGCAGAAACAGGAAATGTGAATTGTTACAGTATGTGGATTATAATTCATGGACATTTTTGTAGGGGTTGATACATTTTTCGTTAGATCAAGTCTGACATTTCAAAGTGGAAATTACAAAACGTTAGAAGCCTTTTTAAAACTCAAAAACAGTACAAGTTTGCATTACCTGCTTTGCAAGAAAATTCTCAGCAACAAAAAACTGATCAAATTAAGATCCTACATCTGTACACTGCACTCATAGTCATGCAGAAGCTTGCAGGGTTGATTTCTAATGCTTCCATGCTTCTGACATTCTTGACTTCTTCTTGGCCGTGTGTCTGTGTCACTGACTGTGTGTGTAAATCGTGTGTCACTGACTGTGTGTGTAAATCGTGTGTCACTGATTGTGTGTGTAACTTGTGTGTCACTGACTGTGTGTAACTTGTGTCCCTGACAGGATGAGCCTGTTGGCAAAGTACTGCAGCACTCATCTCCACACTGTCAAACTGAGCTTCTGCCAGATCAGCCCAGAGGCCATCCACATGTGCCTACATCCCTACTGAGAAGGAGATCAGAGACATCAACCCCACTGTTACACTCTACCCGCTGACTTGATACACACACACAGACACACTTATTGTTGAAATTGGTATCACATCTGACAAACTCCTCCACAGTTACCACAGAGGCATGACTGTAAATACAGCCTGTGTGATATAAAGAATGAAGAGTGCCCACAGCACAAGTGTGTCAAGGGCACTCCTTCCATCACCTCCTTCATACAGTGATGTGGTGTCAGGCAAGCTTTATCCACATTACATCTATCTAGTCAAGGTACAAATATGTTGTAGATTTTTATTTTTATTTTTTACATGCTGATTGTTAGTGAAAGTTTCCCATTCTCTGGGAGGCTCCCGAGTGGTGCAGCAGTCTAAGGCACTGCATCTCAGTGCAAGAGGCGTCACTACATCCCCTGGTTTAAATCCAGGCTGTAACACATCTGGCTGTGATTTGGAGTCCCATAGGCACAATTGGCCCAGCATGGTCCAGGTTTGGCCAGCGTAGACCGTCATTGTAAATAAGAATTTGTTCTTAACTGACTTCCCTAGATAAATAAAGGTTAAATACAAAATATCTAGCAGCCAAACAGAATGGGGTCTTGGTCTTCTAGACTATCTCTATGGAAACACTTTTTTTGTGTGTGTGTTTCGTTTATTCAACCTATTACAGGTAATTATGTTACTGCGCTTGTCCGGACGCACAGTTCTTGTTTGTTTTGTGCCTCTTTTTCTCGAAGTTGTGAGGTCGACACAAGAGAGTGCTAAAGTAGGTGAGCCGCGTCAGCGTACCATTCCGCAATACGTTTTATCACAGGGGACACTTTTCGGACTCATCCTTGTAGTCTGTATGAAAATGTGGGATGGACTTCTCTGCCTGGAAGAAGAGAGCTGCATTCTCTTGTATTTATTTACAAAGATATCTTACACAACCTCCCTCCATATGTAACTTCATTAATTAAGGTAAGAATTATAAGTTACCAAACCTGTTCTCAGGAATGGATAACACTAGAACCCTTCAGTCTCCACAGATTTGGGAAAATCTGCGTTTTGTTTTTAGGCCCATAATTTGTGGAACAATCTGCAGAGTTCACTGCAGTTAGATGTGCTGGTGCCACTCAGGAAGTTTAAATGATTGATTGAAGACCTCTATGTCGTTGAATGTGATTGTTTTTATTAAATATGTTTATTTTGGTTTATTGTGTGCTGAATTATATTGTTTTATACACAAATGTGTGTATGTTGCTTTATAATTCTGTTTTTATTGTAATGTATACAGGGCTCTCTTGTAAAATAGATTTTTAATCTCAAATTGACTCCATGTTTAAATTAAGGTTGAAAAAATAACAATAAATTATCCGAGCATCACAATGGTCACTGGCCACACAGCTTGGCCTCTGAACCCTGACGTATCTGCACGCCAGGAGAACTCTCCCCCGCTGCCCAGCAACCACACCTTCACTATGGTCAAAGAGTTAGAGAGTCTGGAGCTCTGTCAGAGTGACCATCGGGTTCTTGGTCACCTCCCTGACCAAGGTCCTTCTCTTGGTGGTTCCAAACTTCTTCCATTTAAGAATGATGGAGTTTCTTGGGGACCTTCAATGCTGCAGATATGGTTTGGTAATGTAAAAAAATGTAGAAAAACTGTGCTGTATATACACTACCGGTCAAAAGTTTTAGTACACCTACTCATTCAAGGCTTTTTCTTTATTTTTTATATTTTCTACATTTTAGAATAATAGTGAAGACATCAAAACTATGAAATAACACATATGGAATCATGTAGTAACCAAAAAAGTGTTAAACAAATCAAAATATATTTTATATTTGAGATTCTTCAAAGTAGCCACCTATTGTCTTGATGACAGCTTTGCAAACTCTTGGCATTCTCTCAACCAGCTTCATGAGGTAGTCACCTGGAATGCATTTCAATTAGCAGGTGTGCCTTGTTAAAAGTTAATTTGTGGAATTTCTTTCCTTCTTAATGTGTTTGAGCCAATAAGTTGTGTTGTGACAAGGTAGGGGTGGTGTACACAAGATAGCCTTATTTGGTAAAAGACCAAGTCCATATTATGTCAAGAACAGCTCAAATAGGCAAGGAGAAACGACAGTCCATCATTACTTTAAGACATGAAGGTCTGTCAATCCGGAACTTTGAAAGTTGCAGAAAGTGCAGTCGCAAAATTCATCAAGCGCTATGATGAAACTGGCTCTCATGAGGACCGCCACAGGAAAGGAAGACCCAGAGTTACCTGTGATGCAGAGGATAAGTTCATTAGAGTTACCAGCCTCAGAAATTGCATCCCAAATAAATGCTTCACAGACTTCAAGTAACAGACATCCAACATCAACTGTTCTTTGGAGACTGCGTGAATCAGGCCTTCATGGTCAAATTGCTGCAAAGAAATCACTACTAAAGGACGCCAATAAGAAGACGAGACTTGTTTGGGCCAAGAAATATGAGAAATGGACATTAGACCGCTGGAAATCTGTCCTTTGGTCCAATGAATCCGAATTTGAGATTTTTGGTTCCAACCGCCATGTCTTTGTGAGATACAGAGTAACAGGTTTGAAGGTAAGACCCAGATGCAGACAATGTCGAATTAACAACAGTTTAATAATCCAATGGGGGCAGGCAAAAGACAGGTCAGAGGCAGGCAGAGGTCAGTAATTCAGAGGTGGGGCAAAGGTACAGGACAGCAGGCAGGCTCAGGGTCAGGGTCAGGCAGGCGTGCTCAGAGTCAGGACAGGCAAGGGTCAAAACCAGGATGGCGAGAAAAGAGAGACTGGAGAAAAGCAGGAGCTGAGACAAAAACCACTGGTTGACTTGACAAACAAGACGAACTGGCACAGACAGACAGAAAACACAGGTATAAATACACAGGGGATTATAGGGAAGATGGGTGACACCTGGAAGGGGGTGGAGACAGGCACAAGGATAGGTGAAGCAGATCAGGTGTGACAACACAAGTATGTAAACGGATGATCTCCGCATGTGTGGTTCCCTCTGTTAAGCATGGAGGAGGAGGTGTGATGGTGTGGGGATGCTTTGCTGGTGACACTGTCTGTGATTTATTTAGAATTCAAGGCACATTGCCAGCATGGCTACCACAGCATTCTGCAGCAATACGAAATCCCATCTGGTTTGCGCTTAGTGGGACTATCATTTGTTTTCATCAGGACAATGACCCAACACACCTCCAGGCTGTGTAAGGGCTATTTGACCAAGAAGGAGAGTGATGTAGTGCTGCATCAGATGGCCTAGCCTCCACAATCACCCGACCTCAACCCAATTGAGATGGTTTGGGATGAGTTGGACCACAGAGTGAAGGAAAAGCAGCCAACAAATGCTCAGCATATGTGGGAACTCCTTCAAGACTGTTGGAAAAGCATTCCAGGTGAAGCTGGTTGAGAGAATGCCAAGAGTGTGCAAAGCTGTCATCAAGGAAAAGGGTGGCTACTTTGAAGAATCTCAAAATAAAATATATTTTGATTTGTTTAACACTTTTTTGGCTACTACATGATTCCATATGTGTTATTTCATAGTTTGGATGTCTTCACTATTATTCTACAATGTAGAAAATATTAAAAATAAAGAAAAACTTTTGAATGACTAGTAGGTGTCACACACACACACACACACACACACACACACACACACACACACACACACACACACACACACACACACACACACACACACACACACACACACACACACACACACACACACACACACACACACACACACACACACACACACACACACACACACACACACAATTTTCATATATGATCTTATTTTGAGCCAGTTTGCTACATCAGGAATATAATCCTGCAGAAACAGGAAATGTGAATTGTTACAGTATGTGGATTATAATTCATGGACATTTTTGTAGGGGTTGATACATTTTTCGTTAGATCAAGTCTGACATTTCAAAGTGGAAATTACAAAACGTTAGAAGCCTTTTTAAAACTCAAAAACAGTACAAGTTTGCATTACCTGCTTTGCAAGAAAATTCTCAGCAACAAAAAACTGATCAAATTAAGATCCTACATCTGTACACTGCACTCATAGTCATGCAGAAGCTTGCAGGGTTGATTTCTAATGCTTCCATGCTTCTGACATTCTTGACTTCTTCTTGGCCATGTGTCTGTGTCACTGACTGTGTGTGTAAATCGTGTGTCACTGACTGTGTGTGTAAATCGTGTGTCACTGATTGTGTGTGTAACTTGTGTGTCACTGACTGTGTGTAACTTGTGTCCCTGACAGGATGAGCCTGTTGGCAAAGTACTGCAGCACTCATCTCCACACTGTCAAACTGAGCTTCTGCCAGATCAGCCCAGAGGCCATCCACATGTGCCTACATCCCTACTGAGAAGGAGATCAGAGACATCAACCCCACTGTTACACTCTACCCGCTGACTTGATACACACACACAGACACACTTATTGTTGAAATTGGTATCACATCTGACAAACTCCTCCACAGTTACCACAGAGGCATGACTGTAAATACAGCCTGTGTGATATAAAGAATGAAGAGTGCCCACAGCACAAGTGTGTCAAGGGCACTCCTTCCATCACCTCCTTCATACAGTGATGTGGTGTCAGGCAAGCTTTATCCACATTACATCTATCTAGTCAAGGTACAAATATGTTGTAGATTTTTATTTTTATTTTTTACATGCTGATTGTTAGTGAAAGTTTCCCATTCTCTGGGAGGCTCCCGAGTGGTGCAGCAGTCTAAGGCACTGCATCTCAGTGCAAGAGGCGTCACTACATCCCCTGGTTTAAATCCAGGCTGTAACACATCTGGCTGTGATTTGGAGTCCCATAGGCACAATTGGCCCAGCATGATCCAGGTTTGGCCAGCGTAGACCGTCATTGTAAATAAGAATTTGTTCTTAACTGACTTCCCTAGATAAATAAAGGTTAAATACAAAATATCTAGCAGCCAGACAGAATGGGGTCTTGGTCTTCTAGACTATCTCTATGGAAACACTTTTTTTGTGTGTGTGTTTCGTTTATTCAACCTATTACAGGTAATTATGTTACTGCGCTTGTCCGGACGCACAGTTCTTGTTTGTTTTGTGCCTCTTTTTCTCGAAGTTGTGAGGTCGACACAAGAGAGTGCTAAAGTAGGTGAGCCGCGTCAGCGTACCATTCCGCAATACGTTTTATCACAGGGGACACTTTTCGGACTCATCCTTGTAGTCTGTATGAAAATGTGGGATGGACTTCTCTGCCTGGAAGAAGAGAGCTGCATTCTCTTGTATTTATTTACAAAGATATCTTACACAACCTCCCTCCATATGTAACTTCATTAATTAAGGTAAGAATTATAAGTTACCAAACCTGTTCTCAGGAATGGATAACACTAGAACCCTTCAGTCTCCACAGATTTGGGAAAATCTGCGTTTTGTTTTTAGGCCCATAATTTGTGGAACAATCTGCAGAGTTCACTGCAGTTAGATGTGCTGGTGCCACTCAGGAAGTTTAAATGATTGATTGAAGACCTCTATGTCGTTGAATGTGATTGTTTTTATTAAATATGTTTATTTTGGTTTATTGTGTGCTGAATTATATTGTTTTATACACAAATGTGTGTATGTTGCTTTATAATTCTGTTTTTATTGTAATGTATACAGGGCTCTCTTGTAAAATAGATTTTTAATCTCAAATTGACTCCATGTTTAAATTAAGGTTGAAAAAATAACAATAAATTATCCGAGCATCACAATGGTCACTGGCCACACAGCTTGGCCTCTGAACCCTGACGTATCTGCACGCCAGGAGAACTCTCCCCCGCTGCCCAGCAACCACACCTTCACTATGGTCAAAGAGTTAGAGAGTCTGGAGCTCTGTCAGAGTGACCATCGGGTTCTTGGTCACCTCCCTGACCAAGGTCCTTCTCTTGGTGGTTCCAAACTTCTTCCATTTAAGAATGATGGAGTTTCTTGGGGACCTTCAATGCTGCAGATATGGTTTGGTAATGTAAAAAAATGTAGAAAAACTGTGCTGTATATACACTACCGGTCAAAAGTTTTAGTACACCTACTCATTCAAGGCTTTTTCTTTATTTTTTATATTTTCTACATTTTAGAATAATAGTGAAGACATCAAAACTATGAAATAACACATATGGAATCATGTAGTAACCAAAAAAGTGTTAAACAAATCAAAATATATTTTATATTTGAGATTCTTCAAAGTAGCCACCTATTGTCTTGATGACAGCTTTGCAAACTCTTGGCATTCTCTCAACCAGCTTCATGAGGTAGTCACCTGGAATGCATTTCAATTAGCAGGTGTGCCTTGTTAAAAGTTAATTTGTGGAATTTCTTTCCTTCTTAATGTGTTTGAGCCAATAAGTTGTGTTGTGACAAGGTAGGGGTGGTGTACACAAGATAGCCTTATTTGGTAAAAGACCAAGTCCATATTATGTCAAGAACAGCTCAAATAGGCAAGGAGAAACGACAGTCCATCATTACTTTAAGACATGAAGGTCTGTCAATCCGGAACTTTGAAAGTTGCAGAAAGTGCAGTCGCAAAATTCATCAAGCGCTATGATGAAACTGGCTCTCATGAGGACCGCCACAGGAAAGGAAGACCCAGAGTTACCTGTGATGCAGAGAATAAGTTCATTAGAGTTACCAGCCTCAGAAATTGCATCCCAAATAAATGCTTCACAGACTTCAAGTAACAGACATCCAACATCAACTGTTCTTTGGAGACTGCGTGAATCAGGCCTTCATGGTCAAATTGCTGCAAAGAAATCACTACTAAAGGACGCCAATAAGAAGACGAGACTTGTTTGGGCCAAGAAATATGAGAAATGGACATTAGACCGCTGGAAATCTGTCCTTTGGTCCAATGAATCCGAATTTGAGATTTTTGGTTCCAACCGCCATGTCTTTGTGAGATACAGAGTAACAGGTTTGAAGGTAAGACCCGGATGCAGACAATGTCGAATTAACAACAGTTTAATAATCCAATGGGGGCAGGCAAAAGACAGGTCAGAGGCAGGCAGAGGTCAGTAATTCAGAGGTGGGGCAAAGGTACAGGACAGCAGGCAGGCTCAGGGTCAGGGTCAGGCAGGCGTGCTCAGAGTCAGGACAGGCAAGGGTCAAAACCAGGATGGCGAGAAAAGAGAGACTGGAGAAAAGCAGGAGCTGAGACAAAAACCACTGGTTGACTTGACAAACAAGACGAACTGGCACAGACAGACAGAAAACACAGGTATAAATACACAGGGGATTATAGGGAAGATGGGTGACACCTGGAAGGGGGTGGAGACAGGCACAAGGATAGGTGAAGCAGATCAGGTGTGACAACACAAGTATGTAAACGGATGATCTCCGCATGTGTGGTTCCCTCTGTTAAGCATGGAGGAGGAGGTGTGATGGTGTGGGGATGCTTTGCTGGTGACACTGTCTGTGATTTATTTAGAATTCAAGGCACATTGCCAGCATGGCTACCACAGCATTCTGCAGCAATACGAAATCCAATCTGGTTTGCGCTTAGTGGGACTATCATTTGTTTTCATCAGGACAATGACCCAACACACCTCCAGGCTGTGTAAGGGCTATTTGACCAAGAAGGAGAGTGATGTAGTGCTGCATCAGATGGCCTAGCCTCCACAATCATCTGACCTCAACCCAATTGAGATGGTTTGGGATGAGTTGGACCACAGAGTGAAGGAAAAGCAGCCAACAAATGCTCAGCATATGTGGGAACTCCTTCAAGACTGTTGGAAAAGCATTCCAGGTGAAGCTGGTTGAGAGAATGCCAAGAGTGTGCAAAGCTGTCATCAAGGAAAAGGGTGGCTACTTTGAAGAATCTCAAAATAAAATATATTTTGATTTGTTTAACACTTTTTTGGCTACTACATGATTCCATATGTGTTATTTCATAGTTTGGATGTCTTCACTATTATTCTACAATGTAGAAAATATTAAAAATAAAGAAAAACTTTTGAATGACTAGTAGGTGTCACACACACACACACACACACACACACACACACACACACACACACACACACACACACACACACACACACACACACACACACACACACACACACACACACACACACACACACACACACACACACACACACATTTTCATATATGATCTTATTTTGAGCCAGTTTGCTACATCAGGAATATAATCCTGCAGAAACAGGAAATGTGAATTGTTACAGTATGTGGATTATAATTCATGGACATTTTTGTAGGGGTTGATACATTTTTCGTTAGATCAAGTCTGACATTTCAAAGTGGAAATTACAAAACGTTAGAAGCCTTTTTAAAACTCAAAAACAGTACAAGTTTGCATTACCTGCTTTGCAAGAAAATTCTCAGCAACAAAAAACTGATCAAATTAAGATCCTACATCTGTACACTGCACTCATAGTCATGCAGAAGCTTGCAGGGTTGATTTCTAATGCTTCCATGCTTCTGACATTCTTGACTTCTTCTTGGCCATGTGTCTGTGTCACTGACTGTGTGTGTAAATCGTGTGTCACTGACTGTGTGTGTAAATCGTGTGTCACTGATTGTGTGTGTAACTTGTGTGTCACTGACTGTGTGTAACTTGTGTCCCTGACAGGATGAGCCTGTTGGCAAAGTACTGCAGCACTCATCTCCACACTGTCAAACTGAGCTTCTGCCAGATCAGCCCAGAGGCCATCCACATGTGCCTACATCCCTACTGAGAAGGAGATCAGAGACATCAACCCCACTGTTACACTCTACCCGCTGACTTGATACACACACACAGACACACTTATTGTTGAAATTGGTATCACATCTGACAAACTCCTCCACAGTTACCACAGAGGCATGACTGTAAATACAGCCTGTGTGATATAAAGAATGAAGAGTGCCCACAGCACAAGTGTGTCAAGGGCACTCCTTCCATCACCTCCTTCATACAGTGATGTGGTGTCAGGCAAGCTTTATCCACATTACATCTATCTAGTCAAGGTACAAATATGTTGTAGATTTTTATTTTTATTTTTTACATGCTGATTGTTAGTGAAAGTTTCCCATTCTCTGGGAGGCTCCCGAGTGGTGCAGCAGTCTAAGGCACTGCATCTCAGTGCAAGAGGCGTCACTACATCCCCTGGTTTAAATCCAGGCTGTAACACATCTGGCTGTGATTTGGAGTCCCATAGGCACAATTGGCCCAGCATGATCCAGGTTTGGCCAGCGTAGACCGTCATTGTAAATAAGAATTTGTTCTTAACTGACTTCCCTAGATAAATAAAGGTTAAATACAAAATATCTAGCAGCCAGACAGAATGGGGTCTTGGTCTTCTAGACTATCTCTATGGAAACACTTTTTTTGTGTGTGTGTTTCGTTTATTCAACCTATTACAGGTAATTATGTTACTGCGCTTGTCCGGACGCACAGTTCTTGTTTGTTTTGTGCCTCTTTTTCTCGAAGTTGTGAGGTCGACACAAGAGAGTGCTAAAGTAGGTGAGCCGCGTCAGCGTACCATTCCGCAATACGTTTTATCACAGGGGACACTTTTCGGACTCATCCTTGTAGTCTGTATGAAAATGTGGGATGGACTTCTCTGCCTGGAAGAAGAGAGCTGCATTCTCTTGTATTTATTTACAAAGATATCTTACACAACCTCCCTCCATATGTAACTTCATTAATTAAGGTAAGAATTATAAGTTACCAAACCTGTTCTCAGGAATGGATAACACTAGAACCCTTCAGTCTCCACAGATTTGGGAAAATCTGCGTTTTGTTTTTAGGCCCATAATTTGTGGAACAATCTGCAGAGTTCACTGCAGTTAGATGTGCTGGTGCCACTCAGGAAGTTTAAATGATTGATTGAAGACCTCTATGTCGTTGAATGTGATTGTTTTTATTAAATATGTTTATTTTGGTTTATTGTGTGCTGAATTATATTGTTTTATACACAAATGTGTGTATGTTGCTTTATAATTCTGTTTTTATTGTAATGTATACAGGGCTCTCTTGTAAAATAGATTTTTAATCTCAAATTGACTCCATGTTTAAATTAAGGTTGAAAAAATAACAATAAATTATCCGAGCATCACAATGGTCACTGGCCACACAGCTTGGCCTCTGAACCCTGACGTATCTGCACGCCAGGAGAACTCTCCCCCGCTGCCCAGCAACCACACCTTCACTATGGTCAAAGAGTTAGAGAGTCTGGAGCTCTGTCAGAGTGACCATCGGGTTCTTGGTCACCTCCCTGACCAAGGTCCTTCTCTTGGTGGTTCCAAACTTCTTCCATTTAAGAATGATGGAGTTTCTTGGGGACCTTCAATGCTGCAGATATGGTTTGGTAATGTAAAAAAATGTAGAAAAACTGTGCTGTATATACACTACCGGTCAAAAGTTTTAGTACACCTACTCATTCAAGGCTTTTTCTTTATTTTTTATATTTTCTACATTTTAGAATAATAGTGAAGACATCAAAACTATGAAATAACACATATGGAATCATGTAGTAACCAAAAAAGTGTTAAACAAATCAAAATATATTTTATATTTGAGATTCTTCAAAGTAGCCACCTATTGTCTTGATGACAGCTTTGCAAACTCTTGGCATTCTCTCAACCAGCTTCATGAGGTAGTCACCTGGAATGCATTTCAATTAGCAGGTGTGCCTTGTTAAAAGTTAATTTGTGGAATTTCTTTCCTTCTTAATGTGTTTGAGCCAATAAGTTGTGTTGTGACAAGGTAGGGGTGGTGTACACAAGATAGCCTTATTTGGTAAAAGACCAAGTCCATATTATGTCAAGAACAGCTCAAATAGGCAAGGAGAAACGACAGTCCATCATTACTTTAAGACATGAAGGTCTGTCAATCCGGAACTTTGAAAGTTGCAGAAAGTGCAGTCGCAAAATTCATCAAGCGCTATGATGAAACTGGCTCTCATGAGGACCGCCACAGGAAAGGAAGACCCAGAGTTACCTGTGATGCAGAGGATAAGTTCATTAGAGTTACCAGCCTCAGAAATTGCATCCCAAATAAATGCTTCACAGACTTCAAGTAACAGACATCCAACATCAACTGTTCTTTGGAGACTGCGTGAATCAGGCCTTCATGGTCAAATTGCTGCAAAGAAATCACTACTAAAGGACGCCAATAAGAAGACGAGACTTGTTTGGGCCAAGAAATATGAGAAATGGACATTAGACCGCTGGAAATCTGTCCTTTGGTCCAATGAATCCGAATTTGAGATTTTTGGTTCCAACCGCCATGTCTTTGTGAGATACAGAGTAACAGGTTTGAAGGTAAGACCCAGATGCAGACAATGTCGAATTAACAACAGTTTAATAATCCAATGGGGGCAGGCAAAAGACAGGTCAGAGGCAGGCAGAGGTCAGTAATTCAGAGGTGGGGCAAAGGTACAGGACAGCAGGCAGGCTCAGGGTCAGGGTCAGGCAGGCGTGCTCAGAGTCAGGACAGGCAAGGGTCAAAACCAGGATGGCGAGAAAAGAGAGACTGGAGAAAAGCAGGAGCTGAGACAAAAACCACTGGTTGACTTGACAAACAAGACGAACTGGCACAGACAGACAGAAAACACAGGTATAAATACACAGGGGATTATAGGGAAGATGGGTGACACCTGGAAGGGGGTGGAGACAGGCACAAGGATAGGTGAAGCAGATCAGGTGTGACAACACAAGTATGTAAACGGATGATCTCCGCATGTGTGGTTCCCTCTGTTAAGCATGGAGGAGGAGGTGTGATGGTGTGGGGATGCTTTGCTGGTGACACTGTCTGTGATTTATTTAGAATTCAAGGCACATTGCCAGCATGGCTACCACAGCATTCTGCAGCAATACGAAATCCCATCTGGTTTGCGCTTAGTGGGACTATCATTTGTTTTCATCAGGACAATGACCCAACACACCTCCAGGCTGTGTAAGGGCTATTTGACCAAGAAGGAGAGTGATGTAGTGCTGCATCAGATGGCCTAGCCTCCACAATCACCCGACCTCAACCCAATTGAGATGGTTTGGGATGAGTTGGACCACAGAGTGAAGGAAAGCAGCCAACAAATGCTCAGCATATGTGGGAACTCCTTCAAGACTGTTGGAAAAGCATTCCAGGTGAAGCTGGTTGAGAGAATGCCAAGAGTGTGCAAAGCTGTCATCAAGGAAAAGGGTGGCTACTTTGAAGAATCTCAAAATAAAATATATTTTGATTTGTTTAACACTTTTTTGGCTACTACATGATTCCATATGTGTTATTTCATAGTTTGGATGTCTTCACTATTATTCTACAATGTAGAAAATATTAAAAATAAAGAAAAACTTTTGAATGACTAGTAGGTGTCACACACACACACACACACACACACACACACACACACACACACACACACACACACACACACACACACACACACACACACACACACACACACACACACACACACACACACACAATTTTCATATATGATCTTATTTTGAGCCAGTTTGCTACATCAGGAATATAATCCTGCAGAAACAGGAAATGTGAATTGTTACAGTATGTGGATTATAATTCATGGACATTTTTGTAGGGGTTGATACATTTTTCGTTAGATCAAGTCTGACATTTCAAAGTGGAAATTACAAAACGTTAGAAGCCTTTTTAAAACTCAAAAACAGTACAAGTTTGCATTACCTGCTTTGCAAGAAAATTCTCAGCAACAAAAAACTGATCAAATTAAGATCCTACATCTGTACACTGCACTCATAGTCATGCAGAAGCTTGCAGGGTTGATTTCTAATGCTTCCATGCTTCTGACATTCTTGACTTCTTCTTGGCCGTGTGTCTGTGTCACTGACTGTGTGGGTAAATCGTGTGTCACTGACTGTGTGTGTAAATCGTGTGTCACTGATTGTGTGTGTAACTTGTGTGTCACTGACTGTGTGTAACTTGTGTCCCTGACAGGATGAGCCTGTTGGCAAAGTACTGCAGCACTCATCTCCACACTGTCAAACTGAGCTTCTGCCAGATCAGCCCAGAGGCCATCCACATGTGCCTACATCCCTACTGAGAAGGAGATCAGAGACATCA